>NW_021703779.1:55328790-55369850 GCF_005190385.1 Monodon monoceros | reverse complement strand
GGGAGACACTAGAGGGACGAGATATGGGAACATATGTATATGTATAACAGATTCACTTTGTTATAAAGGAGAAACTAACACACCATTGCAAAGCAATTATATTCCAATAAAGATATAAGAAAAATTGATTGAATTATGTATATACATATATATGTGTGTGTATATATATGTATATTCTTTTTCCATACAGGTTATTACAAAATATTGAGTGTAGGTCCCTGTGCTACACAGTAGCTTCTTGTTGTTTACCTATTTCACATATAGTAGTGTGTATATGTTAATCCCAATCTTCTAATTTATCTCTTCCCCACATCCTTCCCCTTTGGTAGCCGTAAGTTTGATTTCTATGTCTGTGACTGTTTCTGTTTTGTAAATTAGTTAATTTGTATCATTTTTTTTAGATTCCACATATAAGAGATATGTGATATTCATCTTTTCTGACTTACTTCACCTAGTATGATAATCTCTAGGTCCATCCATGTTGCTTCAGTTGGCATTATTTCTTTATTTTTTCTGGCTGACTAATATTCTATTGTGTGTTTGTGTGTATATCTATCTATATCTATATCTATCTATCTATATATATATATATATGCCACATCTTCTTTATCATTTTATCTGTTAGATAGATATTTAGGTTGCTTCCATGTCTTGACTAGTGTAAATAGTGCTACAGTGAGCATTGGGGTGAATGTATCTTTTCAAATTATGGCTTTCTCTGGTTATATGCCTAGGAGTGGGATTGCAGGATCATGTGGTAGCTGTATTTTTAGTTTATTAAGGAACCTCCATACTTTTCTCCATAATGATTGTCCCACAAACAGTGTAGTAGGGTTCCCTTTTCTCCACACCGTCTCCAGCATTTATATTTTGTAGACTCTTTATGATGGCCATTCTGACTGGTGTGACATGATACCTCATTGTAGTTTTGATTTGCATTCCTCTAATTAGCGATATTTAGCACCTTTTCATGTGCATTTTGGCCATCTGTATGTCTTCTTTGGAGCAATGTCAATTTAGATCTTCCCATTTTTTAACTGGGTTGTTTGTTTTTTTTTATATTGAGCTGTTTGTATATTTCTGAGATTAATCCCTTGTAGGTCACTTCCTTTGCAAATATTTTCTTCCATTCTGTAGGTTGTCTTTTCATTTTGTTTATGGTTTCCTTTGCTGTGCAAAATCTTTTAAGTTTAATTATCTTCCATTTGTTTATTTTTGTTTTTATTCCATTACTCTAGAAGATGGATCCAAAAAGTATTGCAGCAATTTATGTCATAGAGTGTTCTGCCCATGTTTTCCTCAAGGTGTTTTATAGTATCCAGTCTTACATTTAGGTCTTTAATCCATTTTGAGTTTATTTTTGTGGATGGTGTTAAAAAATGTTCTAATTTTATTCTTTTACATAAACTTAACCTGTTTTTTTTTTTTTTGCATTACGCGGGCCTCTCACTGTTTTGGCCTCTCCTGTTGCGGAGCACAGGCTCCGGACGCGCAGGCTCAGCGGCCATGGCTCACAGGCCCAGCCGCTCCGCGGCATGTGGGATCTTCCTGGACCGGGGCACAAACCCACATCCCCTGCATCGGCAGGCAGACTCTCAACCACTGTGCAACCAGGGAATCCCAACTTACCTGTTTTTATCCTGTTGTTCCTGCCACTGTCTGTCATCCCAATCATATTCTTGGGACAATGCTAATCTTCTTTCTGACAGTATATATTAGTTTTCATTTTCTAGAGCTTTGCTTTATACATAGAATTATAGTGTGTACTCTTTTTGTCTGGCTTCTTTCACTCTAAATAGTTGTTTTGAGTTTCATTAATGTTGTATTGTCCAACAATGTTCATTCTTTTTTTTATTTTTGAGTAGAGTTCCATTGTATGGATGTGTCACAATATTTTATTCATTCACCTCTGATGGACCTTTTGATGTTTCCAGTTTTTAGCTCTCACATACAAGTCTACTATAGACATTTGTGTACAAGGAAAAGACATATGCTTTTAATTTCTCTTAGAAAAGTACCTAGGGGTGCAATAGTGAAAAGACTGAGTCATATAGTATGTGTGTGTTTAGCTTTTAAAGAAACTGTCAAACTGTTTTCCAGAATGGCTGTACCATTTTGCACTCCCATTGGCAATGTATGAGTGTCCTAGTTCATCCACAATTTTGCCAAACTTGCTATGGTTAGTCTTTTTTCATTTTAGCCATTCCAATAGGTGTCTTATTATGGTTTTAATTTTAATTTTTTTAATGACTAATGATTTAGAACATATTTTTATATGGTTACTTACTATTGGTAGACCATCCTTACTGAAGTCTTTGATCAAACTTTCTCCCATTTTTTTGGGTTGTCTTTCAGATATAAAATTTCTTTTTCTAGATATGTGTGCTTTATCAGGTATAGAGTTTTAAAATATATTCTTTTCTGTGGCTTGCCTCTTCATTTCCTAGTATGTCTGCTGAAGAAAAGTTTTTTTTTTAATTTTATGAAGTCAAGTTTATTGACCTTTTTAATATTTTGTGTTTTTGTTCTTATTTAAGAATTATTTTCTCAAGGTCACTAAGATTTTATTTTTTTTCTAGAAGTTTTTAGTTTTAGCTAACATTTATGTCTGTGATCCATTTCAAGTTCCTTTTTTTTTTTTTTCGGTACGCAGGCCCCTCACTGCTTTGGCCTCTCCCACTGCAGAGCACAGGCTCCAGACACACAGGCTCAGCGGCCATGGCTCACAGGCCCAGCCACTCTGCGGCATGCAGGATCCTCCCGGACTGGGGCATGAACCCGTGTCCCCTGCAGTGGTAGGCAGACTCTCAACCACTGCGCCACCAGGGAAGCCCTCAAGTTCCTTTTATATGGCACTGAATTTTGCATTTTGCCTATGAGCTTACTGTTTTCTCTGCACCTTTTTTGTAAAAGATTGTTATTTCCTTATTAAATTGCCTTAGCACTTTTGGCAGAACTAATTTCCACATGGATGGGTCTACTCTTTTTCTGTTCCATTTGTTTAGATATCTATCTTTATGCCAAGAGCACACTTTATTTTTACTTAAACCTCTTAATTGAGGTATGATTGACATATCAATATTTAATCTATAAAACTCAGTAAGTTTGAGGATAAGTATACACCTATGAAACCATCACCACTATCAAGTCCATAAACATATCTATCAACTTCGAAAGATTTCTCCCACCCCCTTCATTATAAATGTTCATTATAAACACACACACACTAATAAAAATAGCACACTTTCTTCATTACTATAGCTTTATAATGTCTTGAAGTCAGGTAGTGTGAGTCTTCTAACTTTGTCCTTTTTCAAAATTGTTTTGGGAAGGTCATTTGTATTGCCATATGAATTTTTTTAATCAGCTTATAAATTTATAAAATGAATGCCTGATGACATTTTTTGATAATTTTTCATTGATATACAATTCACATATGATTAAGATCACCTTTGGAATGAGTATAACTCAGTGGGTTTTACCATATGACAGAAATTCTATTCCTAGGTATATACCTAAGAAAATGGAAAAAATATATGTTCAAAGCAGCATTATTCCTAAGAGTCAAAAGATGGAAACAATCCAAATCTCAATCAACTGATGAATGAATAAACAAAATGTGGTATATCCATAAAATAGAGTTGGAGTCCTGATATGGGCTACAACATTAATCAATCTTGAAAATATTATGCTACGTGAAAGGAGGCAGGTACAAGAAGCCACATATTTTATGATTACATTGGTAAGAAATGTCCATAGTAGGCAAATCCATAGAGACACAAAGCAGTTTAGTGTTTGCTGAGGGCTGAGGTAAATTAGGAGGGCCTCTACATGAGTATGGATTTTATTTTGGGGGTGATGAAATATACTAGAACTCAATTGTGTTGATTGTTGAAAGACTCTTTTAATATGATAAAACCCACTTGGTTGACAGGATTTTTTCCTTCCAGCACTTTTGATATATCATTCCACTCCCTTCTGGCCTGTAATATTTGTACTGAAAAATCTGCTGATAGTGTTATGGGGGTTCCCTTGTAATATAACAGTTGCTTTTCTATTGCTATGTTTAGGATTCTCCCCTTGTTTTTAACTTTTGAAAATTTAATTAATATTGCTCATTGTGGGTTTCTGGATTTATCTTCTTAGGTTCTTAGGATTTATCTTCTTATCTTCTTTTTGTTTTTTTGGATCCAGATATCTGTTTTCCTCCTACATTATAGAAGTTTTCAGCCATTCTTTCTTTGAATAAGCTTTCTGCTCCCTTCTCTCTCTCTTCTCCTTCTTGTACACCAATAACACATATATTGGTCTGTTCAATGGTGTCTTACAAGTCCTTTAAGCTATTTTCACTCTTTTTCATTATTTAAAATTTTTTACTCCTCTGTTTAGATCAATTTCACTGCCCTGTTTTTTAGTTCACTGATTCTTTCTTCTGCTTTATCTAGTCTTCTTTTGAATTCCTCTATTGAATTTGTCAGTTCAGTTATTGTATTCTTCAGTTCTGTGATTCCTATTTGGTATATTTTAATAGTTTATATTTCATATTTGAAATTTTCTCTTTGTTCATGCATTGCTCTCTTGACCTCAGTGAGCACCTTTATGACTGTTATTTTGAACTCTCTATCCGGAAAAATATATATCTTAATTTCATTAAAATCTCTTTCTGGTGATTTATTTTGTTCTTTCTTTTGGAACATATTCTTCTTCATCTTCCTTGACTCTGTTTTTGCACATTAGATAAAAAGGCTACCTCTCCCAGTCATCACAGAAAGGTGTCCTGTAGGAGACAAGCCTTGTCAACCAGCCCAGCCCTAGCTCCCTTTTGTCCCTCAAACTTCTGTGATTGTCCAATCCACCCACTTTGTTTTTAGTAGTTCCCAGTATTCAAGGAACAAAGACCCATCATTTTCCCAAAGTGGAGGATTAAAGTCAGCAACTAGATGAAGACTGATTAAAAGCTGGGCCCTCAAGTCACAGCTGTGAAAGTATGTAGTTAATCCCTTTGCAGGGAAGAAATGGAGATGGGCTTCTTTGCTCCCTCTGTGCTGGACCCTGTTGTATGAGACAGAGTGGGGGAGGGATGTTCCTGCATCCATTAAGAACTGATTTTTTTCTTTCCTACAATCCCATTGGACTTGTGAATGCAAGCCCCATTGGCTATTGGAGCCAGGCTATACAGTTGTCTGTGCAGCAGTCATAAAATCTGTGTGTGCCAGACACGTGTACAAGTTCTTTCCAGGGAGAAACTGGTGTATTGGTTTTATTACTAGAGTGGGCTGGGGTCAGAAGGCAGGGGAGGTGTCTGCTAGAGTCCCCATTCTTTAGGGAGGATTGAAGCCAGTCCCTAGCTGCATGCTAAATTAGAAACCTGACCCTTAAGTAGCTGCTTTTAAACTATGTAGACAAATCTCCTTCAGGGAAACTGGGAGATAGGAATTTTTGCTTGCTCTCTGAACTGAGCCTCAGTGAGATCACCAAGGCAAATGTTTGCATGCACATTAAGTACTTCCTTCTGTTTGCTATATTCTTGTGGATCTCATGGACACAAGCCCAGGTGCATTTCAGAGTTAGGTGCCTTGGGTAGGAACTTGGCTGGGACTCTGAAAAGCTGAAGTGGTATAAATCCTTTGCCCTATGGAGAGAACCTGGGAGTGAAAGATTCCCTGCTGATCATACAATACAGTAGTAGCAGTGAAGTTTATGATAAAAGTTTCAGTGTTTCAGTGTGGGTATTTTCTAATTCACCCAATGTATAGGAATCACTCAGCTAGCTTCTGGATCTCTTTCAGAGGGAATTAGTGTGTATCTGTATATTCAATGTATTTGCAGGAAGAAGGTTCAGGAGGCTTTTATTTTGCCATCCTGGTCAACTTCTTATTCTTCATTTTTGAAGCATAGGTTTATAATATATAAAATTATTTCCTGAGGTTTTATTCTTTCAGTAGTTAAGTATGTCATTCTCTCTCTCCTGGTATCCATGGTTTCCAATGAGCAATCAGCTATTATTCTTTTTGAGGATCCATTGTATGTGGTGAATCACTTCTCTCTGACTGCTTTCAAGATTCCTTCTGTCTTTTGGTTGGTTGACTATTATGTGTCTAGTTGTGGGTCTATTTGATTTTATTCTATCAGAATTCTTTGAGCTTCTTGGATGTGTGGACCAATAAATTTGAGAAGCTTTTGGCCATTACTTTATCAAATATTCTTTTTCTTTCTTTCTCTTACTCCTCTCTTTCTGGGACTCCTAATATGTGTATGCTAGAATTTTGATGGTGTCCCACAGATCTCTAAGGCTCTGTTCATGTTTTTTCATTCTTCTTTTTTCTGTTACTCAAGCTGGATAATCTCAATTAACCTGCCTTTAATTTGCTAGTTTGTCTCTCAGCCAAATCTAATATTAAGCCTCCTACTGAGTTTTGTTTTTTTTACTTCAGTTATTGTACTTTTTAACTCCACAATTTCTAGGCATTTAAAATATTCTATATATTATTTATCAAGATGAGGAAGTTCCCTTCTGTTCCTAGTTTACTAAGATTGAGTGCTTTTTATCATGTAAAATGTTTTTTTATTTTCTCTATTGAGATCATTAGGTGAATCTTCCTCTTTTTTTCTCTTAATGTGGTGTATTATTTTGATTTATTTTTATATATTGAATCAACCTATCACTCCTTGGATAAATACTAATGGCATTAATGTACAGGCATATTTATATGCTGCTCTATTTAGTTTGCTTGTATTTTATTGATAATTTTTGCATCTATCTTAATAAGAGATATTGGTCTCTAATTTTCTTGTAATTTTTTGTTTTGCTTTCAATATCAGGATAATACTGGCCTGATAGCATAAGTTACAAAACATCTTTTTTAGTTTTGTAAATGTTTGTGATTAATTTGTATTAATTAAACATTTGATAGAATTCAACACTGAAGAAATCTGGGCCCAGGATTTTGTGTATGGATATATATTGTATTGCTTAATGAATATCTTAACTTAAAGCTTTATTCAGGTTTTCTATATTTTTCTTTGTTAGTTCAGTAGTTTTTGTGTTTCTGGGTATTTGTTTATTCACTTAATTTATCTATTTTGTTGGCCTACCATTGTTCATAGTATTTTCTTCATATTTATTTTTTAAGCTTCATAGTAATGTTCCTTCTTTCATTTCTGATTTTGATAAGTTGTGTCTCCTCTATTTTTTATGATCAGTGTGGCTAAAGTTTTGTCAATATTGTTAATATTTTTAAGGACTCAACTTTTGCTGATTTGCTCTATTATTTTTCTATTCTTTATTTTACTTATCTCCACTATAATCTTTATTATTATCTTTCTATTGCTTGCTTTTTGTTTGTTATTCTTTTACTTGTTTCTTAATGCAAGATATTAGGATGCTGGCTTGATATTTTTCTTTGTTAATATAGGTATTTCCAGCTATAAATTTGCCTCTGACTACTGCTTTAGCTTCATCCCAGAAGATTGGTATCATGTGGCTTTGTTTTCAAAGTACTTTCATTTCCCTTGTGAGTAATTCTTTGACTCATTGATTGTTTGAAGTATGTTTTAAATTTTTCTCGTATTTGTGCAGTGCTCATATTCCCTTCTACTGTTGATTTCTAATATTATTCCAGTATGATTAAACAACGTGCTTTTATCATTTCAATTTAAAATTTATTGAGCATATCTGTATGGTCTGTCATGTTGTATAACATTAAGAATATTTCATATGTGTTTGGAAAGATTTTGTATTCTATTTTTGTTGTGT
Organism: Monodon monoceros; assembly: GCF_005190385.1. Taxonomy (NCBI): domain Eukaryota; kingdom Metazoa; phylum Chordata; class Mammalia; order Artiodactyla; family Monodontidae; genus Monodon; species Monodon monoceros. Next base: position 55,362,094 of record NW_021703779.1, on the reverse strand, counting down.
CAGGTATTCTACAGATGTGTGTTAGGTCTAGCTGGTTTATCATATTCATCAGCTCCTCAATTTCCTTATGAATCTCTGATTAGTTGTATCCATTATTGAAAGTGGAATACTGAAATCTCTAACTACTGTTGTTGAATTGTCTACTTCTTTCTTCAGTCTGTAAGTTTTCATTTCATGCAAGTTGCGACTCTGCTGGTAGTTGTACCTATGCTTATGATTGTTATATCTTCCTGATGAAAGTTTCTCTTATCATTACAAAATGTATTTTTCCTATATTTATTAATAATTTTTTTCTTAAATTCTATTTTGTTTGATATTAGTGTAGTCACTCCAGCTCTTTTAGTTACTGTTTGCATGGTATGCATGGTATATCTTTCCCCCATCCTTTTACTTTCAACTATGTGTGTCTTTGATATCATACAGTTGTATGGTTTTTAAAAATCCATTCTACCAATTTCTACCTTTAGATTAATGTGTTACATTTATTCACGTTTCATGTAACTACTGACAGTGTTGGCTTTATATCTGTCATTCTATGGTTTATGTTCTATATGTCTTATGTCTTTTTTGTTTCTCTATTCTTCCATTACTGCCTTCTTTTTTGTGTTATGTAGGTATTTTCTAGTGTATATCCCACCCCCCCGTTTTACTATATTTTGAGCTATTTTTAGTCTTTGCCCTGATTAACTTTTTAGCTTAAAATAATCATTTTTATTAAATTAACTTTATTTCAATATTATGAAAAAAATTTTTGCTGTAATATACTTTCATTACCTTCATCCTTCTTTTATGCTATCATCATGCAAATTAGCCTTTTAAGCAACCCATTAACACAATTTTATGATTATAATTTAATGATAATGTCTTTTTTAAAACAGAAGAATGGAGTTATAAATAAAAATCATTTTATACCTCTTCTATTTAGCTATGTAGTTACCTTTACCAGTGTACTTTATTTTTTCATGTGAATTTGAGTTCCTGTCTATTTTTCTTTACTTTCTTCTTGAAAGACTCTCATAATTTTCATAGACAGATTTTCTGGTAACAATTTTTTTATGTTCTGGCTTATCTTGGAATGTCTTAATTTCTGCTTCATTTTAAAGGATTTGAAACTATAAATTTCCTGCTAAGCATTGCTTTAGCTACATACCATATGTTTTGATATGCTGTGTTTTCTTTTTTATGCATCTCAAAATATTTCCTAATTTCTTTTGTGATTTCCTCAGAGGGCATTTGGTTATTTAGGAGTGTGTTGTTTAATTTCCACATATTTGTGAATTTCCAAATATTGTTTGTTTCTTTATTTCTAATTTAATTCCATCATGTTCAGAGACATACTCTATATGACTTCACGTCTTTTAAATAAACCCTTCAAAATGTATTGAGTATTTCTGGTAGGGAAATTTGCTAGCAAAACTTGTGTTTACCTGAGAATGTCTAAATTTATTCTTTATTTTTTGAAGGATAATTTTATGGGATATAGAGTGATTGGCTGCCAGTCTTTTCTGAAAGGACACCTCATTGAATATGTCATACTATTTACTTCGTTCTGGCCTCCATGGTTTCTGAACAGAAATCAGCTATAAATATTATTTAGGATTCTTTGTATGTAAATAATCATTTTTTCTCTTGCTTTTTTCAAGATTCTCTCCATCTTTTGGCAGTTTGCCTATTATGTCTCTAGGTGTGGATGTTTATCCAACTTGTAGTTTGTTGAAGTTCTTGGATGTGCAGGTTAATGCTTCTAATCAAATTTGGGATGATTTTGGCAATTATTTCTTCCAATATTTTTCTGGCTTTGTTTTACAATGTTCAAACAAAACACTAGTTTGGAGACTACTGAGAAATACAATGTTCCAGGTAATACCTTCTATTAATTTATTTATGTGGGAATTATGTTTAAATAATTTTAAATCAATTAAGCAATCAGTTTAAAACTGCAGAATAACATTTTAGCAATTATAAAAGGTCTTTCATAAGTAATCATTATCACCTCATTTCTTACAACAGTCTGGGGACAAAAATGGGATCTGTTTTATGACTTTTATTTTTACTTTACAAAAAATGAAACAGCTTAATAAAAAAGCAAGGAAAAGAAAACACTACACCTCCACTTTATTGCTCTGATAAATCAAATTTCAATTTTTCCATGGTCTCTTAGATCCTTATCCACAAACATCATTTTTATGTAGTTGTGATCATAGAAAAAATTCAATTTTATCTGTTTCAATTGCTGAGCTTTGTAAGGATTTTACATATTTGCTACACAATCTTACTAATTACAAATTTAATGGATAACTGATATTATATACAGGACGTATATCATAATCAACTGCAGTTAACCCTTGAATAATGTAGGGGTTAGAGATGCTGACTCTTGCACAGTCAAAAATCCATGTATAATGTATAGTTGGCCTTATGTACCTGTGGTTCCTTCATAACTATTGTTCCTCCATATCCACAGTTCTGCCTCCTTGGATTCAAGCAACCATGGATTATGTAGTACTGTAGTATTTACTATTAAAAACAAATCGTATAAGTGGACCCGTGCAGTTCAATTTCGTGTTGCTCAACAGTCAATTGTACATGAATTGCTGCACATTTCTTTTTAAATATTTATTTATTTATTTATTTGATTATTTTGGTTGCACCAGGGCTTAGTTGCAGCATGTGGGATCTTCAGTTTTGGTATGTGAACTCTTAGTTGTGGCATGCAAACTCTTAATTGTGGCAAGCATGCAGGATCTAGTTTCCCGACCAGGGATCAAACCAGGCAACCTGCATTGGGAGCATGGTGTCTTACCCACTGGCAGACCAGGGACATATCTGCACAATTGTTTAAAATAACACTAAAATGAGTAACTTTATATATGTATTTTTTCCTTGACTTACTCTCTGCCTAAATTTATGGGAAATGTTTATTGTGTGAAAGATTTAAAACATTTTTATGTTTCTCTATAATCCTTGACTATTTTTAAAGTAATATCAATTTGAAGGGCAAGCTTCAATGAATGGATCCATCAATTCCAAACCAATATCATTATATATTCAAAAGTTTGGCTAATTTAATGCACATGTAATGTAATATTCATTAAAATTGCTGTTTTTAATTTTCTGATTGCTAGTGAGATCACACATGTACCTACATATCTTTTTAAAGATGATTTTTGCTGTTATTGTCTTTATAGTTGATTTAAATAATTAGATTAAAATATTTTTATATATGCATTATTTTGTGTAAATCCATGTTTCCATCTGGTGCCATATTTCCTCAGCATAAGAGATATACTTTAACATTTCTTAGAGACAGGTCTGCTGACTGAAAACTTTCGGCTTTTGTATGTCTGAAAGTTTCTCTATTCCATCTTTGTTTATGATATATATATATTTGCTCTTAAGAATTACAGATGAAAGTATTTTTCTTTCAGTATTTCCTTCTTTGTCTTCTCACTTGCATTCCTTCTGATAAGAAATCTCATGTCAAATTTTTCTTCCTTATTCTGTGTGTAGCCTTTTTCCTCTAGCTAGTTTTAAGATTTTCTGTTATCACTGGTTTTAAGCAATTTGAAAATGAAATGCTTTAATGTAGTTTTGTTCTTATTTCTTGTACTTGGGGTTCATTGAACTTCTTGGACCTGGAGTTTTATAATTTTCATTAATTTTGGAAAACTTTTGGCCAATATTGCTTTAAATGTTTTATTTGTATCCCTCAACCCATTTCTTCATGGACTCTAATTATATGCATTATGGCTACTCAAATTTATTCCATAGTTCATTGATGCTTTGTTCTTTTTCTCCAGTCTTTTTCTCTCTCTAATTCACTTTAGGTGGTTTCTTCTTATGCCCATTTTGCAGATGACATTGAGGAGAATTAATTCAAAATCCATGGGAGAGACAAAATTTTAACCCATGTATCTTGGGCCCCAGGCCAGTGTTTTATTTTTATTTTTAATGAAGTCAAGATTTGGGCTTATAGCATTGAAATATCATTCAGATAAAAAATAAAATTTAAACAATTTTTCTGTTTTATATATACCAAGGTATATATTTCACTCTTTAAACTGAGTTTTCAGTGTTGGGAAGATACAACTGATCACATCACCTTAAGCCCTGTCTCAATTATTTACTATTGTGCTTTCAGGTGAGAGCAACCAAACATAATTCTTGTAGAAAAATTAGGACAACTCATTTCCACAGCCCAATACTACAGACAATAGGGCAGCTCCACTCTGTATGATCCAAAACCATGGAAATCTACTGCTTTCCTTCTTTTTAGAGACTATATAATAAGCTGTGACATAAAAATTCAAAGTTGGAAGTTGATGAGGATTCTGTCTTTTTGCTTAATCTTAGGTCAAGTACCCCCTTTACATAGGTCATCTATGCCTTCCTACTCCTTAACCCCATCCCACCCACACAACTTATTTATCTCCCTTCTTCACATTGTAGTTTCACCTGTGAAAACTGCGACCTCAAACTTGGCTCAAATCCATTTATTAATGACATTGGGGAGATCAAACTAATTATGAACACCAATTTTGGTATGAGAGGTGTGCTACAGATTTTTCAGACATAGTTTCACTTAAATTAATCCTTACAAAAAGCTAGGAGGGAGAGATTATTAGCTTGTTTGCAAATGAGAAACCAAGGTTCATAGAGGTGAAATGACTTGCCACCTCTAGGAAGTGATGGAGTTAGCATTTGAAGTGCAGTCTTCTGACTATAGTGTGACATTTCCCCTCTAAATTACATTTCATCTTAAAGATAAAGATGAGATTGGACTTTTAAATTGCTTATGTTAATATTGTTGGCTGGATCTCATGATAGGGGGTCATCTTTTTTTTAACATCTTTATTGGAGTATAATTGCTTTACAGTGTTGTGTTAGTTTCTGCTGTATAACAAAGTGAATCAGCTATATGTATACATATGTATACATATATTTTCATATCCCCTCCCTCTTGCACCTCCCTCCCACCCTCCCTATCCCACCCCTCTAAGTGATCACAAAGCACCGAGCTGATCTCCCTGTGTTATGCAGCTGCTTCCCACTAGCTATCTATCTTACATTTGGTAGTGTATATATGTCAATGCTACTCTCTCACTTCGTCCCAGCTTACCCTTCCCCCTCACCGTGTCATCAAGTCCATTCTCTACGTCTGTATTTTTATTTCTGTCCTGCCCCTAGGTTCATCAGAACCATTTTTTTTTTAGATTCGATATATAACAGGGAATAAGCTCTCATTTAAATGGGCACAGTTTCTATTGATTTTAGGCAGCAAACAGGGACTGGGAAGGTTTATGGATAACCATGAAAAAGCAGACCCTGTGTAAGGGGTCCTATCCCATGAAGAACCACCTGAGTAAAGCCTGTAATTTCTCTTATTTCCCTTCAAGACTTCCCTCAAGCCCTGCCTCAGGCTTCAGAAATGTCTTCTGGCACAGGTGAAGTTCACTAGGCAGTCCCCTCTAAGCTAACATGACAATGAAGCAGGGATTTTCGATACAGATTTCAACATGTTAAAAATATTACTGGTTGGTTACTAAGTAGTGAATGTGAAATACATCCTTCACCTATACCCCTTATCCTCTCCCTATCTCACCTCTCACCCATCTTTCACCACAACCCCATTTCTGTTCTCCATTCTACCCCTCACTTCTACTCCTTTCTTCACCTTATCCACAGGAGTGAGAAAGTTCAAGGATATGAAAGAGGATCAGGGATAATTTGAGGACATTTGCTGTTTATATGTCTTAGATAAAAGATAAAATTTAATGTTTTTTAAGATATATATCAAAATATCCATCATAAATAACTAAGAATGCAATTATGTCAGAAAGTCATGTTCCCTATTTACAGGCTAAGGCTTTTCTTTCTAAGACCCTGACACTGTAGTTTCTTTTGGGCTTATGGGGCCACAGACATATCATCCATTCATTCAATGAACACTTTGGGAAAGTCTATTATGTCCCTGTAATTGTGCTAAGTACTAGTATGAATAGAGAGCTGAAGAGCCTAACACAATTGTTGCTGAAGACAGCTCCAAATCCAGTGGGGATTTAAGCAATGAACAAACATATCTACAGAAAAATACATAATTACAACTTGTATAAGTGCTTCAAAGGAACCAAATACAGCATTTGTAGAGAATATAATCACTGTAGAAGAGGTGGTGGTAGTTGTGGAAAGCTGGGAGCAGAGGATAAAACTTTGACACCCATCCATGATCTACAGCCTTTGTCACACGCAGGCTCTATTACCTCAAGTTTGTAAAAAAAAGTTTTTAAATTACACACACACACACAAATATATATATATATATATATATATATATATATGAGACAGAGAGAGAGAAATCTTCACGGAAAAAAGAAAATTCATTGGCACTTTAAAAGTGGTATCTAAGCAATCATATGTTTATTTTCTTCTTTATCTTTTCATATATTTCAAATTATTTACCATGAGTATACATTTATTTTGAGAAAAAAATTGAGCATAGGGATTCCAGAACTAATTGTATATCACTATGTAGAGTCTAAATGAAGTAAAGCAGTATGACCATCTCCCTTGATCTGGGGCTCACACACCTATTGATGTAGCCTACGGTCCCATTCAGTTGGCTTAAGGTCATATGCCAATGTTAGCAGCGACTCAATTTCCTGATCACTGTTTTCTGAATCCCCTAAGCCAGGGTTCCCCAACCTTTCTGGCACCAGGGACTGGGTTCATGGAAGAAAATTTTTCCATGGATGGGGTGGGGTGGTAATGCGAGCGATGGGGAGTGGCTGATGAAGATTTGCTCACTCACCCACTGCTCACATCCTGCTGTGTGGCCTGGTTCCTAACAGGCCATGGACTGGTACTGGTCTGCATCCTGAGGGTTGGGGACTCCTGCCCAAAGCAACTTCTACCACTTTCCTATCTTTTGCTTGTGCAGAAAAAGCCTTTTCTTCTTTTCTTCAGGTGTCAACTCACTTTGCATATTTTTTCTTTTTCCTATTCCCTGTGGAAAAGAAGAGTGGTGAAGGCATTATTCTTCCCTCTGATACAGTCGGCCTATTATCAGGCAGCTAAGACTTTGGATTGCAATGTCTTAAGCTGAGCTCTTGTACAGAAAATTAATTAATGTAGATTAATAAGAGGGAGAATGGGGAGTGCAGGTACAAAGAAGCCAAACAATTTTTGCATTTGGTTAAAAAAGTTATTGAAATTCTACCTCCAAGCCCCATTTAGGAAAGCAAACTAGGAATAACATCAGAGCAGAAGAGAGCCTTACTGACCCTAGCATGGACATCTCATGGCCTAAGGAATTTCCAAACTGTCTCTTGAAATGGAACTCCAGAGAATAGAAGTTGAAAGCAGCTTCTGGCATAGTCAGAAATTAACTAAGGTGCCACAGTAGCCTAATTCCTGCCATCCCACAAGTTCTCTTTTGTAGCTCAAAGATAATGCTAGGTTTGCCACAGAACATCATGTATGATGTAATAAATGGAAAGGTCATTATCTAATTTGACTACCTCCCATTGTACAGATGGGGACATTGAGACAGGTAATACCTAGCCTAGTCAGTGTTAAAGCTAGATCTGGAATCCTGGGATTCATCCTCAGATTCTTTCCATGGGGGAACCTACATCTATGAGCTATCTTGTTATGATCTGTAAAGAATTTAACAAACTGTACATGTTGGCCTAGTGCTCCATAGCCATTCTGCCCAAACTCATGGTCATATCAGTAGACTCCTTTTTAGCTAAGCCTGGTTTTCCCCACACCTCTACATCTTTGTGATGCCCTGATCCTTCTTCTATTGTTAATGTTGGATTCACTTTCTAAATCAGATATGCTCATTCACTAATGCTACCCTACTATCTCCCCACATGGAGTTGATTATAGTCATTAGTTCTGGCCTTTGAAGACAGCTTAGAGTTGCACTTCATTGCCCAGTTTTATACTTCCTGAGACACTAGCCAGGTGAAATGTTTAAGTTCACATCCTGTAATAAAGTGATCTGATGGGTTATCCCTGGCACAAATCTTCCAAGTAGTTGAGCAGGTCATTGGGTGCATAGATGCCATCTTTAGAGATTACTTCAGTCCACCAAGGTTAACTACCCTTCTGTTCCTCCATTCCCAATGAGAACATCCTTTCAGTGGAGCCCTAATAGCCAGGTTTGAAGTGTCAAGCCATTCACCATATCACCAAACATCTTCAGCCTGGGTTTTGAGATACTCCAAAATGATACTTCTTTGCCTATTTTTTGGTAATCAAGGAAGGTTTTGGATTCACGATTGTTTTCATTCCATTCCTTCTTAGGCCAGTCCTGTAAATAGGCAGCCAGTTTCCTGTCCCAGGATAGATGAAAATATTTCAGTGGAGCCTGGTCCTAAGACACTTTAGAATGACAGTTTCCTCTTTGCCACTTCATTGGCTGAGACTATGTACAACTAGCCCTGGCAGATGCAACCCTGGGACAAAGTTAGAGACATTCCTGTCTGCTCTTGGGTTCCAACTGTGGTGAGAGAATTGGCTGAGAAAACCACTTAAGTCTAAACCCCTAGAGTAAGAAAAAATTGAATGAAGGGATCAATTCATGGTGTTTCTGAGTCAGGTGGGAAAGGGGAATGGTGTGAACTAAAATGCTTCCCTGAAGGAGAACTGCTAGAGGGAAACTGGGGACCAGAAGTTGCAAGTATGGACTGAGGAAAAATCTCAGGAGTTGAACTTGGTGTAGTAAAAATAGTACTGGGTTGGGAGTTAGGAGACCTGGGTTCTGGTACAGGCTCTGTGTGACTTTAGGCGAGTCTCTCCTGCTACTCCCCACTACAATACTCTTTCTAGGATTCAGTTCTTCATCTTTATCATGAGGGTATTGAAAAAAAATTGTTTCTCCAGGGCACTCCTAGCTTTAATCTTTGAAAATTTCTATAATTACAAGAACAGGCCTGGCCCTATCACTGTCTTTGGTCTAAGACATTCCAGCCTTGTAGATGAGAACTGTGAAATCTTGGCTGAGAGTAGAGAGATGAATACATCACATGGTACGTAGACTTTCCTGGAACAGAAAATTTCAGATAAATTTTCAGTGAGAGGTACTTAGCTCCACAGAAGTAAATGGGGGTTGAAGAAGGAAGGAGAGAGGACACCCTTAGGGAGAGCAGTCAGTAAGAACAGGGGGAGGCTGGTAAAGATTACTGGTCTCAGGGGTCTGGGAGGAAATCTTCTGTGGATGTTTATCCTGCACATTCTAGCTGGGGGGCCCTCAACTTCTTTTTCAAGGGGTTGTAAACAACCTCTTGGAAACTTTGAGGGGAAGTTCAGAGATGTGCTTCTCCACTACGTTCAACCTGTCATTCAACAATGCAAGAACTCCAGAGGCTTACCATGACTTCTTGATTTATGTATCATGTCCAGACTTCTTTACTCAGTTTTCAAGGGTAATAACTCTCCTTCACTCACTGACCTTAATTTCCTAGTTTTCTGTAGGTCAGATATTCCCAGCAGTATGTTCATGATCACCATTCCAACACTGGAATAGAAATCAGGAAACCCGGGCTGTGATTTGTGATACTGATTATACCATCATGGATTATGAGATTAAGAAAACAGTGTGTTGAGTATACCTATTATATGTCAGAAACTGGTGCCTAACCTTCCCATCATTAACTAGTCACAACAACACTTTGAGTAAAGTATTGTTTTCTTTGACTCACAGATGAGGAAACTGACAACTGGAGAAAGGAAGAGTCTTGACTTTGGTCTTTCAGGGATTCGTTTGCAGAGAAAACTCTTTCTAATATAACATCATTACACTATTCTATAAAAGAAAAATAATGATGGACTCTTTTAATTGAGACAGAGCAATGGAAATGAGCTTAAATTGTGGCAAGAGAAATTATGTGAAATTTAAGTACTGACTTCCTGAGATAAGGGGTTTTGGATCCTGAAGCCATCTGCTAAGAGAGTCTTACACTTTCTTTTCATTCAACAAATGAACAGACTATCCAGAGTCCCCATCTATATAATAGCCTCCTCAAACTCCAGTATTTAGAATGGACCATAATATGCATTTGGTAGTTTCCCCTTGACTTTCAAGGAGGCAGGAGGAAGGACAAAATATCTTCTTGAAGTCACTTCCCCTACAATGAATGTTTGTTTGCAGCAAGCACAGGGACCAAAGTTTAGGCTGATTAAATTGACAAAAGTACCCTTGGGCTAAGCTTAGGAGGGCAGTGAGACACCTGCATTTTCTCCATAGATTGAATTAAGGCATGTCAGATGGAAGCTGAGGAGACCAAAACAACAGGAAAAGAAGACATCGTCTATACTAATGTCTATTTAGGGTCACAGTAAAACATTTAGGGGCCCTCTGAACTGATAAGGTTTCAAAAGTCCCTCCCCCATATGTATTTTAAAACAAAAAACATACTGCAGCATAAAATAAGTGAATGGAAATCTACAATTTTCCTCATTATGATTACTTTGAAGGTTTTGTTTTTGTTTTGTTTTATTTTAATATCAAATATTAGAATGTTTTGAAAAACTCTTTTTTTTTTAGTATATGCTTGCTGGTAACTTAGCATGAACTTGGTCTGCCTATTAGGTGACCCAGCACCAAGCTGTTTGGCTTTCACCCTCCCCACACTTGAAAAATCCTCCTCTTTTGCCCAAGTTTTGGGGCAACACTCCCATGACCGATTGGAGAAGAATTTCTCAGCCTGTCGTCTTCTATCCCCAACAGGATGATTCCCTGTTCTAGGAGAAATTCTTTGTTTTAGATCTTTGATGGAGCTACCTTGAATGTCCCCAGTATCTTTTGGTTGGATTTCCTGAAGCTCTTTTGCTTTACTCAATGGTAAGTAAGGGAGATCTTTACCAAGTAAAGAAATAGACCCACAGAAGTGAAGCAATTCAACTGAGGTACTCTGTTAAAGGCTGCACTCAAATCCTGGTCTTGTCTCTCCACCCTAAACTCCTCTCAAGAGACTTCCTTTTTTTACAAATATTCTTCATTTGGCTTGGGTAGTAATAATACAAATACATAAGGGCTTAATTGGCTGTTTGTTTTAAATTGACAATTTTATACATATAGGTGTTCAGGGTTCAAGTTTTTAATCAATAAAGGTTATTATTCCATTTCTTTAAAAGGTTTCTAGTTGTTGGTGTCCTAGCCTTAAGGGCATGGGAGATATTGCTTGTAACTATGCCCAGACTATAAGCTGTCAGGTTGAATCTTCTCCTCCAAGAACATTCATAAACCTTGGGGTCCAGGGAAGAGGTATTATTTGATGCTTCAAAGTATTCATTCTAGTCTGACCTTTTAAAAGCTAATTTGTATTTTAATTTAAACTCCTGGCTGGAGTTTATACTATTTTCAAGGATGAGCCAGAAAAATGATTATCTTGTTTGCTCTTTTCACATGTGGCTTACTCCAAAGAGATGGAAGAAGAGAAGTTTCTGCTTCCATCTCTTCCACAAGCTTTGCCACTTAATAAGGCCACGCTTATTGTGTGACTTTGGGTGAGTCACTCCATATCTCTGAATTCCAGTTTCTGTATCTGTAAAATCAATGCAGTGAACAATGGCACGTACTCCTTCCAGATGAGAGAAGTGGCACGGACGTTATTTGAAAACTAAAAAATGTATGACACATGGGAGGGGTTGGCATCTATGTTCAAGGGGCAGAAAGTTGAGCTTATTTCCAGGAAGTGGACTAACCCCAGAAAATTTTTCTTGGGTACCTCTCACCCTCCCATGAGAGGCTCTGGGCCTAGGCCCAGGTGTCCTCAGAGGGAAGCCCACTTGACCATAGTTCTTTATATCTGTGCTAAGGATCAGCTAAAGTTGGTCATCAGAAAGTCTTCTCTTGACTCCTAACTTTGGCCCAGTCCCACAGTGAGTAAGTATAAGTAGATTAGTGACCAATGCACTGTGGTGAATTTATAGTTAGACATAGGGCCTGGAGAAAAAAGAAGGCCGACTTCCTCAGCACTGGCAAAAGACAAAAAAATATAGAGAGGGTTCTATGGGTGTATTGAGTGCGGTGGCCTCTGAAGTAGCCATCTCCTGAGTGAAGATGAAGAAAAAGATGAAAGTGGTTAAAAATTGGATCCAGTGGCAGAGGAGGCTCCCCCTTGGATACCAAGGGGGAAAAGAGGCATAGGTGCTGGATACAGCCAAGAATAAGTGAATGGATGAAAAAGACTAAGCAGCTTTTATAGCTCCCATAGAAATGTGATGTGATAGCTCAATATGGTAATATGGCATCTGTCTGTATATTTATAGTACAGAGACCTGAGAAAGGAGGTTACAGGTTTGCACTACCAGGGCCAGTCATACCTCACCAACAAGTCCAGTTCTACCTCTGAGTGTCATACTTTAAGAAAGCACAGATAAATTCAAACATACATTTAGGCAGAGGCAGGGAATAAAGGAAGGAATTGGGCCTTTGAGAAATAGTTGGAAAAGTGAGCTTTTTAGCCTGGAGACCAGAAGATGTAGGTTTTGGCCAGGGAAGATGAAATAGACAAGTACTATATTACTTGTACATACTTGTAATACAAGTATGTGTTACTTGTGTCCCCAAAGTCAGAGGTAGTACCCATGGGTAAGAGTTACACACAGAGATGAATTTCAACTGAAAATGAGAAAAAAAAAACTTTCTAACAATCAGAGTTGCCTAGACTTTGGGTGGTAATGATGTGTCGATGCAGTTTCATCAATTGTAACAAATGTACCACTCTGGTGGGAGATGTTGATAATGGAGAAAACTTTGCATGTGTAGGGGCAGAAGTCTGTAGGCAACATCTATACCTTCCTGTTAATTTTTTTGTGAAATCAAAAGTATTCAAAAATTAAAAAAAAATACTTAGGGATAAACTTAATTAAGGAGGTGAAAGACTTGTACACTGAAAACTATAAAACACTGATGAAAGATATTATAGCAGACACCATAAATGGAAAGACACCCCTTATTCATAGATTGGAAGAATTAATATTTTTTTAAAACTTACACTACCACCAAGTGATCTACAGATTCAAAGCAATCTCTATCGAAATACTAATGGCATTTGAACAAAAAGAAATAGAAAAAATATCCTAAAATTCATATGGAACCACAAAAGACCCAGAATAGCCAAATTGATCTTGAGAATGAAGTATAAAGCTAGAAAAAAAAAAAGAATAAAGCTAGAGGTAATATATGTCCTGATTTCAAAATATAGTACAAAGCTATAGTAATAAAAACAGTATGGTACTGGCATGAAAACAGAAACATAGACCAATGAAACAGAATAGAGAGCTCATAAATAAACCCATGTATATACAGTCACTTAATATTTGACAGGAATGCCAAGAATACATAATGAGGAGAAGATAGTCATCTCAATAAATGGTGATGGGAAAACTGGATAACCATATCAAAAAGAATGAAATTGGACATTTATCTTACACCATACACAAAAGTTATCTCAAACAAATTAAAAAGTTAATCTTAAGATCTTTAGTTCCACATGTTTATATTTGTTTTTGTTTCCCTTGCCTAAGGAGACATAATAAAAAATATATTGCTAAGCAAAATGTCAAAGAGTGTACCACCTATGTTTTCATTTAGAAATTTTATGGTTTCAGTCTTACATTTAAGTCTTAAATCCATTTTAAGCTTACTTTTGGATGTGTTGTGGGGAAGTAGTCCAGTTTGATTCTTTTGCATATAGCTGTCTGGTTTTCCCAACATTTTTTCAAGAGGGTCTCTTTTACCCATTGCATATTCTTGCCTCCTTTGTCATAGATTAATTGACCATAAAATATAGGAGTTTATTTCTGGGCTGTCTATTGTGTTCCATTTATCTGTGTGTCTGATTCTGTGCTGGTACCATACTGTTTTCATTACTTTACCTTTGTATCATAGTTTGAAATCAGGGAGTGTGATACCTTAACTTAATTCTTCTTTCTCAAGATTGTTCCTGCTATTCAGGATCATTGTGTTTCCATATAAATTTTAGAATTATTTATTCTAGATATGAGAAAAACACCATTGGTATATTGATTGAGATTGCATTGAACCTGTAGATTCCCTTGGGCAGTATTGTCATTTTAACAATATTATTATTCCAGTCTATGACCACAGTATGTCTTTACATCTGCTTGTGTCATCTAAAATTTTTTTCATCAGTGTCTTATAGTTTTCTGAATACAGGTCTTTTACCTCCTTGGTTAGATTTATACCTAGGTATTTTATTCATTTTTGATGCACTTGCACAAGGGATTTTTAAAAGTTCTCTTTCTGAAAGTTTGTTGTTAGTATATAGAAATGCAAAAGATTCCTGTATATTAATTTTGTATCCTGCATCTTTACTGTAGTCATTTGTTAGTTCTAATAGTTTTTGATGGTGTCTTCAGAACTTTTTTATATATAGTATCATGTCACCTGCAAAAGTGAAAGATTGACTTCTTTAACAATTGGTGTGCCGATTTTTTTCATTATTAATTGCTGTGGCTAGGACTTCCAATACTATGTTGAATAAAAGTGTAGAGTGGACATCCTTATCTTGTTCCTGATCTTAGAGGAAATGCTTTCAGCTTTTCACCATTTAGTCTGATGTTGGCTGTGGGCATGTCATACATGGCCATTATTAAGTTGAGGTTTTCTCTCTATACACATTTTGCTAAGAGTTTTTATCTTAAGTGGATGTTGAATTCTGTCAAAATCTTGTTCACAAACTATTGAGATGCTCATATGGGTTTTATTCTTCAATATGTTAACATGATGTTTCATATTGATTGATTTGCTGACATTTAACCATTCTTATATCCCTGGGATAAAAAAAACTTGATTATGGTAATATAATCCTTTCAACGTAATGTTGAATTGGGTTTGCAAATATTTTGTTGAGGATTTTTGTATCTTTGCTCATCAGAGATATTGGCTTATAATTTTCTTTTTTTGTGGTATATTGTCTGGCTTTGGTATTACAGTGATGCTGGAATCATAGAATGAGTTTGGAAACATTGCTTCTATTTCAATTTTTTTGAAGAGTTTGAGAAGAATAGGTGTTTAAATACCTGTTTAAATGTTTGTTAGAATTTTTTAAACATCTTTATTGGAGTATAATTGCTTTACATTTTTGTGTTAGTTTCTTTTTTTAACATCTTTATTGGAATACAATTACTTTACAATGGTGTGTTAGTTTCTGCTGTATAACAAAGTGAATCAGTTATACATATACATATATCCCCATATTCCCTCCCTCTGGTGTCTCTCTCCCACATTCCATATCTCACACCTCTAGGTGGTCACAAAGTACCAAGCTGGTCTCCCTGTGCTATGTAGCTGCTTCCCACTAGCTATCTAATATAATTTGGTAGTGTATATATGTCAATGCCACTCTCTTACTTCGTCCTAGCTTAACCTTCCCCCTGCTCGTGTCCTCAGGTCCAATCTCTACGTCTGCATCTTTATTACCGTCATGCCCCTAGGTTCATGCCCCTAGGTTTTCCCTTTGCATTATTTGTGAGTGTCTACGTGTATGCTTCTTTGAATGATTTTGTCTGTATAACTATGCATTTACCATTTGCCATAGGGTTTGGTCTGTTGGTATTTTTTTGTTTTTTTCCTATAGTTTATAGTGCTGGTTATGATTGGTGGATTTGTTTTTTGGTTTCGTTTCATCTTCCTTCTTTTTTTCTTTCTTTCTTTTTATTACTTTTTAATTTTTTCTTATTTTTCATAATTTTTGTTTCAATTATTTTATTTTCTTTCTTTTTCTTTCTTTTTTTTTCTCCTATTTCTTCTGAGCTGTGTGGCTGACAGGTTCTTGGTGCTCTGCCCTGGTGTCAGACCTGTGTCTCTGAGATGACAGAGCCAAGTTCAGGACATTGGCCCACCAGAGACCTCCCAGCTCCATAGGATATCAAACAGGGAAAGCTATCCCAGAGATTTCTTTCTCAAAGCTAAGACCCAGCTCCACTCAACGACCAGCAAGCTACAGTAATGGACATCTTAGCCAAACAACTATAAAGACAGGAACACAAACCCACCCATTATCAGAGAAGCTGCCTAAAATCATCATAAGGTCACAGGCTCCCCAAAACACACTGCTGGATGTATCCAGTCCACCAGAAAGACAAGTAGCAGTCTCATTCTCCAGAACACAGACACCAGACCCCTCCACCAGGAAGCCTACACAACCCACTAAACCAGCCTTACCACTGGGGGCAGAAACCATAAACAATGGGAACTACAAACCTGCAGCCTGTGAAAAGGAAACCCCAAACATAGTAAGTTAAGCAAAATGAGAAGACAAAGAAACACCAAACAGATGAAGGAGCAAATTGAAAACCCACCAGAACAAACAAATGAAGAGGAAATAGGCAGTCTGCCTGAAAGAGAATTCAGAATAATGAGAGTAAAGATGATCCAAAATCTTGGAAATAGAATGGAGAACATACAGGAAACGTTTAACAAGGACCTAGAAGAACTAAAGAGAAAACAAACAATGATGAACACCACAATAAATGAAATTAAAAATTCTCTAGAATGAATCAATAGCAGAATAACTGAGGCAAAGAACGGATGAGTGACCTGGAAGAAAAAATAGTGAAAATAACTACCACAGAGCAGAATAAAGTAAAAGGAATGAAAAGATTTGAGGACAAACTCAGAGACTTCTGGGACAACATTTAATGCACGAACATTTGAATTATAGCGGTCACAGAAGAAGAAGAAAAAAAACAAGGCATTGAGAAAATATTTCAAGAGACTATAGTTGAAAACTTCCCTAATATGGGAAAGGAAATAGTCAACCAATTCTGGGAAGTGCAGAGAGTACCATACAGGATAAATCCAAGAAGAAACACACCAAGACACATATTAATCAAACTATCAGAAATTAAATACAAAGAAAAAATATTAAAAGAAGCAAGGGATAAACAACAAATAACATACAAGGGAATACCAATAACATTAAAAGTTGATCTTTCAGCAGAAACTCTGCAAGCCAAAAGGGAGTGGCAGGACATATTTAAAGTGTTGAAAAGGAAAAGTCTACAAACAAGATTACTCTTCCCAGCAAGGATCTCATTCAGACTCCACGGAGAAAATAAACCTTTACAACCAAAAGGTAAGGGAATGTAGCACCACAAAACCAGCTTTACAACAAATGCTAAAGAACTTCTCTAGGTAGGAAACACAAGAGAAGAAAAACACGTATAAAAACAAACCCAATACAATTAAGAAAATGGTAATAGGAACATAGATCTTGATAATTACCTTAAATGTAAAGGATTAAATGCTCCAACCAAAAGACATACACTGGCTGATTGGATAAAAAAAAACAAGACCTCTACATGTACTGTCTACCCACGTCAGACTTAGGGACACATATAGACTGAAAGTGAGGGGGTGGAAAAAGATATTCCATGCAAATGGAACTAAAAAGAAAGCTGGAGTAGCAATTCTCACATGAGACAAAATACACTTTAAAATAAAGACTATTACAGGAGGCAAAAATGGACACTACATAATGATCAAGTGATCAATCCAAGAAGAAGGTATAACAATTTTAAATATTTATGCACCCAACATAGGAGCATCTCAATACAAAAGGCAAATGCTAACAGATATAAAAGGGGAAATCAATAGTAACACACTCATATTAGTGGACCTTAACGCGTCACTTTCACCAAAGCACAGATCATCGAAAATAAAAAATAAATAAGGAAACACAAGCTTTAAATGTTACATTAAACAAGATAGACATAATTGATATTTTTAGGACATTCCATCCAAAAACAACAGAATACACTCTCTTCCCATGTGCTCATGGAACATTCTCCAGGATAGATCATATCTTGGGACACAAATCAAGCCTTGGTAAATTTAAGAAAATTTAAAGTGTATCAAGTATTATTTTGGACCACAACACTAGACTAGATATCAATTACAGGAAAAAAACTATAAAAAATACAAACAGGTAGAGGCTAAATAATACACTACTGAATAACAAATAGATCACTGAAGAAATCAAAGCGGAAATTAAAAAAATACCTAGAAACAAAGGAGAATGAAAAGAGAATGACTGAAAACCTACCGGATGCAGCCAAAGCAGTTCTAAGAGGGAAGTTTTTAACAATACAATCCTACTTCAAGAAAAAAGAAACATCTCAAATAAACAACCCCAAATTACACCTAAAGCAATTAGAGAAAAAAGAACAAAATAAACCCCCAAAATTTGCCAGAAGGAAAGAAATCATTAAGATCAGACCAGAAATAAATGAAAAAGGAATGAAAGAAACTATAGCAGAGATTAGTAAAACTAAAAGGCTGTTCTTTGAGAAGATAAACAAAATCGATTAACCATTAGCCAGACTCATGAAGAAAAAAATAAAGACTGAAATCAATAGAATTAGAAATGGAAAGAAGTAACAACTGACACCACAGAAATAAAAAAAATTATGAGAGATTACTACAAGCAACTAAATGCCAATGAAATGGACAACCTGGAAGAAATGAACAACTTCTCAGAAAAGCACAAACTTCAAGACTGAACCAGGAAAAACTAGAAAATATAAACAGACCAATCACTAACACCGAAATTGAGGCTGTGACAAAAAGTCTTCCAACAAACAAAAGGCCAGGACCAGATGGCTTCACTGGCGAATTCTATCAAACATTTAGAGAAGAGTTAACACCTATCCTTCTCAAACTATTCCAAAATATAGTAGAGGGAGGAACACGCCCAAACTCATTCTTCAAGGCCATCATCACCCTGATATGAAAACCAGACAAAGATACAACAAAGAAAGAAAACTACAGGTCAATATCATTGATGAACATAGATGCAAAATCTTCAACAAAATACTAGCAAACAGAATCCAACACAACATTAAAAGGATCATACGCCATGATCAAGTGAGGTTTATCCCAGAAATGCAAGGGTTCTTCAATAAATGCAAATCAATCAATGTGATAAACCATATTATCAAATTGAAGGAGAAAAATAATACGACCATCTCAATAGATGCAGAAAAACTTTTGACAAAATTCCACACACATTTATGATAAAAACCTTCCAGAAATTAGGCATAGAGGAAACTTGACTCAACAAAATAAAGGTCATATATGACAAACCCACAGCCAACATTCTTCTCAATGGTGAAAAACTGAAACTATTTCCTCTAATAACAGGAACAAGACAAGGTTGCCCACTCTCACCACTCTTATTCAACATAGTTTTCAAAGATTTAGCCACAACAATCAGAGAAAATAAACAAATAAAAGCAATCGAAATCAGAAAATACAAAATAAAGTTGTCACTGTTTGCAGATGACATGATACTATACATAGAAAATCCTAAAGATGCTACCAGAAAACTACTAGAGCTAATCAATGAATGTGGTAAAGTAGCAGGATTCAAATTAATGCACAGAAATCTTGCATTCCTATACACTAATGATGAAAAATCTGAAAGCGAAATTAAGGAAACACTCCCATTTACCTTTGCAGCAAAATGAATAAAATACCTAGAAGTAAACCTGCTAAAGGAGACAAAAGACGTGTATGCAGAAAACTACAAGACACTGATGAAATAAATTAAAGATGATACAAACAGATGGAGAGATATACCATGTTCTTTGAATGGAAGGATCAACATTGTAAAAATCAGTATACTACCCAAAGCAATCTACAGATTCAATACAATCTGTATCAAACTACCAATGACATTTTTCACAGAAATAGAACAAAAAATTTCACAATTTGTATTGAAACACAAAAGACCCCGATTAGCCAAAGCAATATTGAGAAAGAAAAACGGAGCTGGAGTAATCAGATTCCCTGACTTCAGAATATACTACAAAGCTACAGTAATCATGAGAGTATGGTACTGGCACAGAAACAGAAATATAGATCAATGGAACAAGATAGAAAGCCCAGAGATAAACGCATGCACATATGGTCACCATATTTTTGATAAAGGAGGCAAGAATATACAATGTAAAAAAGACAGCTTCTGCAATAAGTGGTGCTTGGCAAACTGGACAGCTACATGTAAAATAATGAAAGTAGAACACTCCCTAACACCATACACAAAAACAAAGTCCACATGGATTAAAGACCTAAATGTAAGGCCAGACACTTTAAAACTCTTAGACGAAAACTTAGCCAGAAAGCTTTATGATATAAAACACAGCAAGATCCTTTTTGTCCCACCTTCTAAAGAGATGGAAATAAAAACAAAAATAAATAAAAGTGGCCTAATGAAACTTAAAAACTTTTGCACAGCAAAGGAAAACATGAAAAAGATGAAAAGACAACCCTCTGAACGGGAGAAAATATTTACAAATGAAGCAACTGAGAAAGGATTAATCTCCAAATTTTAAAAGCAGCTCATGCAACTTAATATCAAAAAACAAACAACCCAACCCAAAAATGGGCAGAATACCTAAACAGACATTTCTCCAAAGAAGACATACAGATTGCCAACAAACACATGAAAGGATGCTCAACGTCACTAATCATTAGAGAAATGCAAATCAAGTGGTATCACCTCACACCAGTCAGAATGGGCATAATCAAAAAATCTACAAATAATAAATGCTGGAGAGGGTGTGAGAAAAGGGAACCCTCTTGCACTGTTGTTGGGAAAGTAAATTGATATAGCCACTATGGAGAACAGTGTGGAGTTTCCTTAAAAAACTAAAAATAGAACTACCATACGAACCAGCAATCCCAGTCCTGGGCATATACCCTGAGAAAATCATAATTCAAATAGAGTCATGTACCACAATGTTCATTGCAGCTCTATTTACAATAGCCAGGACATGGAAGCAATCTAAGTGTCCATCAACAAATGAATGGATAAATAAGATGTGGCCCATATATGCAATGGAATATTACTCAGCCATAAAAAATGAAACTGAGTTTTTTGTAGTTAGTTGGATGGACCTAGAGTCTGTCATACAGTGTGAAGTAAGTCAGAAAGTGAAAAACAATTACCATATTCTAACACATATTTATGGAATCTAAAAAAAAAAGTTTCTGAAGATCCCAGGGCAGGACAGGAATAAAGATATAGAGAATGGACTTGAGAACATGGGGAGGGCGAAATGTAAGCTGGGACAAAGTGAGAGAGTGGCATGGGCATATATACACTACCAAATTTGAAATAGATAGCCAGTGGGAAGCAGCCACATAGCACAGGGAGATCAGCTCAGCACGTTGTGACCACCTGGAGGGATGTGATATGGAGTGTGGGAGGGAGATACAAGAGGGAGGAGATATGGGGATATATGTATATGTATAGCTGATTCACTTTGTTATAAAGCATAAACTAACACACCATTATAAAGCAATTACACTCCAATAAAGATGTTAATAAAAGGAAAAATAAATAAAATACTTTACAAATAATGCTTTAAAAAAGAAAAACTGTAAAAAAAATTAAAAACTCAGCTGCTGGTGTTAAGGGAGTTCCCTTGCACATGAGTATTTGCTTTTCCCTTGTTGTTTTTAAGATTTTCTCTTTAATTTCTTTCATGTTAATTATAAAGTGTCTTGATGTGGACATCTTGGGTTGGTCTTGTTTGGTACTTTGTCCTTCCTATAACTGGATGTCTGTTTCCTTTCCCAGGTTAGGGAAATTTTTATACATTATTTCTTCAAATTATTTCATCTGCCCTTTCTATCTCTCTTCTCCTTCTCTGAATTCTATAATATGAACATTTGTATGTTTGATATTGTGTCAGAGGTCTTTTAAACTGTTCCCTTTTTAAAAATTATTTTTCTGTCCATCTTGTGTGATTTTCACTCTGTCTTTCAGATTGCTAATCATTTACTCTGTATTATATAATGTATTGATGATTCACTCCGGGATATTTTTTATTTCACTTATTGCATTCTTTAGCTCTGTTTGGTATTTCTTTATATTTTTTTAACATTTTCTAAAATTTTTACTATGTTTATTTTTTCTTCTCCACAGTTCTTTGAGCATCTTTATGATTATTACCTTGAACTCTTTCTTGGGTATATTGCTTATCTCCACTTAACTTATCTCTTCTTCTGGGGGGTTTTATCTCATTCCATCATTTGGAAAGTATTCATTTGTCACCCCATTTAACCTAATTCCCTGTTTTTATTTCTATGTATTTAGTAGGTCAATTACATTTTCCAGTCTTAGAGAAGTGGCCTTATGTAGGAGACTTCTTATGGAACCCAGCAACACACTCCCTTCTGACCAGCAGAGGTGTATGCTCTAGTGGTGTCCCTTATGTGGTCTGTGTGGAAACCTCTATTATGGTGGGGCTCACTATTCTGGTTGTGCTGGTAAGTGGGACTGGCCCCTGGCCCACTGGTGGATAGGACCAGTTCCTGGCATTGCTGGCTGCAGGGCCTCGGGATCCCTGGGGACCCCTGGGGCTGGTGGCAGCCCACTGGTGGGCAGGGCCATGTCCCAGCATGGCTAGTTGTTTGGCCCTGGAACTGGTTAGCTTGGCTTGTGGGCAGGTAAGCCCTGAGAGCTAATAGGCTAGAGGGAGGACTCCAAAATTGTTCTTCTTTTTTTTTTTTAACATCTTTATTGGAGTATAATTGCTTTACAATAGTGTGTTATTTTCTGCTTTATAACAAATTGAATCGGCTGAAATTAGAGTCTGTCATAGAGAGTGAAGTAACTAAGAAAGATAAAAACAAATACCGTATGCTAACACATATATATGGTATCAAAATGGTTCTTGTCAGCACCAGTTTTCTCATGGTAAGACAAGCTCCCAGAAATGGCTGCTTTCAGGGTCTATGTCCTCAGTGGGAGTCCCAGTTGCCTCCTGCCTCTATGAGAGGCTCTCCAAGATCAGAAAGTGTTTCTAACTCAAGCTCCTTTCAAATTACTGCCTCTGCACTGGGTTTTGGTATGTATGAGGTTTTGTGTGCACCCTTTAAGGGTTGGGTCTCTGTTTCCTACAGCCCTCTAGCTCTCCCATACACAAACCACACTGGCCTTGAAAGCCAGATGTTTGAGGGGCTCATCTTCCTGGTGCAGGATCCCTGGGCTGGGGAGCCTGGTGAGTGGCTCAGGTCTCTTACTATTTTAAAAGAACCTCTACAGTTGTGATTATCCTCTTGTTTGTAGGTCTTCTACCCTGGAGCATGGGTCTTGATTATACTCCATCTCCACTGTTTCTACCCACTTTGTTGTGGTTCCTTCTTTATAATTTTAGTTATGGAAAATATTTATTGCTTAAGTTTACTTAAGTCTTAGGCTTGTTCTCATTGATAGTTGCTCCATAAATACTTGTAATGCTTATGTGCCCATGGGAGGAGGTGAGCTCAAGGTCTTCCTACTCTACCACCATGGACTTTTCTTCCAGATGTTATGTTTTTACTTATTGAATGTTTGTAAAACCCTTTGTTGAACAAATCTATCAGAGCAATTTTTCTAACAGTGTTTGTTTGCTTCCAATCTCTGTCACATTTCAGTAATACTTACAATGTTTTAAACTTTTTCATTATTATTATATTTATTATGGTCACCTGTGATCAGTGATCTTTGGTGCTACTATTATAATTGCCTTGTGACACAATAAATTGAACCTAATTGATAAATTTTGTGTGTGTTCTGACCCACTGACCAGCTGTTCCCTATCTCTCTCCTCTTCTTCAGCCTCACTATTCCTTAAGACACAACAGTGTTGAAATTAGGCCAATTAATAACCCTACAATGGCTTGTAAATGTTCAAGTGAAAGGAAGAGTTGCACACGTCTCACTTTAAATCAAAACCTAGAATAATGATTAAGTTTAGTGAGGAAGGCATGCCAAAACCTGAGATAGGCCTAAGGCTAGGCCGCATGCCAAACAGTTAGCCAGTTGTGAATACAAAGGAAAAGTTCTTGGAGGCAACTTAAAATGCTTCTCAAGTGAACACACAGATAAGAAAGTGAATCTACCTTATTGCTGATACAGGGAAAGTTTTAGTTGTCTGGATAGTTGATCAAACCAGCCACAACCTTCCCTTAAACCAAAGCCTAATACAGAACAAGGCCTTAACTCTCTTTAATTCTGTGAAGGCTTAGAGAGATAAGGAAGCTGCAGAACAAAAGTTTGAACCTAGCAGAGGCTCATTCATGAGGTTTAGGGAAATAAGCCATTTCCATAACATAAAAGTGCAAGGTGAAGCAGCAAGTGATGATGTAGAAGCTGCAGAAAGTTATCCAGAAGATCTAGCCAAGGTAATTAAAGAAGATGGCTACACTGAACAAAATATTTTCAGTGTAGATGAAACAGCCTTATATTAGAAGATGCCATCTAAGACTTTCAGAGCTAGAGAGAAGTCAATACCTGACTTTAAAGCTTCAAAGGAAAGGCTGATTCTCTTGTTAAGAGCTAACGCAGCTGGTGACTTAAGTTGCAGCCAATGCTAATTTACCATTCCTAAAATCCTAGGACTCTCAAGATTTATGCTAAATCTACACGGCCTGTGCTCTCCAAATGGGAAAACAAAGCTTGGATAATAACGCATCTGTTTACATTGTTTACTGAATATTTTAAGCCCATTGTTGAGATCCACTGCTCAGAAAAAAAGATTCCTTTCAATAAGTTACTGTTCAGTGATAATGCATCTGGTCACCCAAGAGCTCTGATGGGGCTGTACAGTGAGAATAATGTTTTAATGCCTGATAACACGACATGCATTTTGCAGTCCATGGATCAAGGAGTAAATTCAATATTCAAGTATTATTTAAGAAATATATTTTGTAAGGTTATATCTGCCATGGGTAGTGTTTCCCTGATGGATCTGGGCAAAGTAAATTGGAAACCTTCTGGAAAGGATTTACCATTCTAGATACCATTAAGTATATTCATTTTTCATGGGAAGAGGTCAAAATATCAACATTAACAAGAGTTTGGAAGAAGTTGATTCCAATCCTCATGGATGACTTTGAAGGGTTCAAGACTTTGGTGGAGAACATAACAGCAGATGTGGTAGAAATAGCAAGAGAACTAGGGTTAAGGGCGGAGACTGAAGATGTGACTGAATTGCTGCAATATAATGAAACTAAAGGATAAGGATATGCTTCTTATGGATGAGCAAAAGCAAGTAGTTTCTGGGGATGGAAACCACACCTGGTGAAGGTGCTGTAAATATTGTTGAAATGACAAGATAGTACTTAGAGATTTTTAGAACATGAAAGCAAGATCTTCGAATAGCAAAAAGATTATAAGTCATTGAAGGTTCAGATGATGTTAGCCTTTTTTATCCATAAAGTATTTTTAAATGAAAGTATGTACATTGTTCTGGTTTTTTTAGACCTAATGCTTTTGCACTTTTAATAGACTACAGTATAGTGTAAACATAACTTTTATTTGCACTGAGGAACCAAAACATTAGTGTGACTCATTTTATTGTGGTAGTCTGGAACTGAACCTGCAATATCTCTGAGGTATGCCTATACAGAGTTACACTTTTGCAAGATGAAAAGAATTCTAGAAATGGATGGTGGTGATGTTTGCACAACAATGTGAATATAACTAATACCACTAAACTGTGCACTTAAACATGGTTAAGATGGTAAATTTAATGTTGTATGTTTTTACCACAAAAAATGGTTTAAATAGTACATTCTATATTATGTGGATTTCACCATAATTTAATTTTTTTAAATTTCAAAATGGAACTTTTGTATTGTATTTTGTATTGTATTACCTTGTAGTATTGTCAGGTGTTGGTAATATGGTGCTTGCATAACAGCAGAATATTTGGCTCACAGTAGGTGCTCAACCATTGTTAGTTACTTCCATCTTTTCCTTTATCTCCCTTCTCTCCCTCTTGTCCATATATCTTAGTTCATGATTTAGGTTCTGCCAAACCTCCCACTTCTCAACAGACTCCTTTCTCCTTTGTTTCCTTACTTCCTTTCTTCTTTCTCTCATTTTATTTTATTATTATAAGGAACATCAAGAACTTCCAAGAAGAATCCCTCAACTATTTTGCCAGGTGGCAAAACCACACTGTTTTCTTCAAAAGTTCTCACAAGCAAATTATATATCCAGATATGTCAATCAATATTACTTGAGCTAAAAGGCTGATTCACAGAATTGTGCAAGTTGTTCACTTCACAATGGTGTCTGGCTGAGAAGTTGAATTCGGTCAATGTGCCCTGGGATATGTCTGAATTCAAGAGGTGCCTATTTTAATTCACAGAAAGTCACTATAAGGACCAGTGCCAGCACGGCGCATGTGTAATTAAGATGTTATGGAACCTTGGGGTCAGACTTGGGATACTCGAAGTCCAGAGAATGAAGACTTAAACTCATAGTTCCTTGCAGGATGAGGGGAAAAAAGACTTCTTGTAAGCTCCAGGGATGATGGGAAAGTATGCTTCTTAGATCTCAACAAGAAAGTGGCTTTTCTCACTTGGGACGCCAGGCCATGTCTGAGAGGGAGCATGGTTATAGAGGCCAGCACATAGGGCTGAAGAGGTTACTTTGGGAAAGAATGGAGAAAATATTAGGATAGCAACTTGGATAGCAACAAATTTTGTAGGCTGGGGTTTCTCCAAGGTAATATTAAAATCAAGTATGTTGTATCTAGAAACCTATATCAAGCAAATCATCCAGACTTAGATCATCATATATAACAAGGGTTCCCATCTGTTTGTGCTTCTATGTTTCCATTTTCCATTTTTTTAGTTATTTAGTAAATCCCTTTTCAAAATAGACATGTCCACATATGGGTCAATTTAGCTGGGCTAAGGTTGAGGTGCCTGGCGGGAGTGGAATGGGTATTGCACTTCCAAGATACAATAATTGTCTTGCCACTTTCCAGCTGGAAAACAAGGTAAGAAACAGGATGTTGGAAAAGCTAGGAATATGAATGTATCCATAGGCAAGTGTCTTAATCTGAGGTTCCTTTGGCTCTGACAGTGTGTGCAAAATTGCACTTACATGGCATGTGTACATTTTGGAGATGGGGATGGAAAGGAGGTCCACAGCTATCCTCAGATTTGAAACACAAAGCACCAGCCTCCCCTAGAATAATAGTAGAAATTCCTTCCTAAAAATCCAGAGATCCAGGTACTTTGGATAAGCACAAGAGAAGCTTTCTGGAGGTTTGGATTTTAGACTGAGTGCTGCCACAAGCTTGCTATATTAGGTCCTCTAGGCCTCATGTTGCATATCTGTGAAATAAAGAAGTGGATTACATGATCTCCAAGGGCCCTGAAAGCTCTAAAGATTTGATTTTGAAAGAAATAATTGCTCTGATTTGTCATACTCTTGGGATGACTCTGTAAGATCAAGTTATGTAAATAAGGTCTGGTAAGACACTGTTCAGCATTTTCTCAATAGCTGAATTTATGGCTTTGCTTTTTTTTTTTTTACAACTATATTGGAGTATAATTGCTTTAGAATGGTGTGTTAGTTTCTGCTTTATAACAAAGTGAATCAGTTATACATATATATATGTTCCCACATCTCTTCCCTCTTACGTCTCCCTCCCTCCCACCCTCCCTATCCCACCCTTCCAGGCAGTCACAAAGCACCGAGCTGATCTCCCTGTGCTATGCGGCTGCTTCCCACTAGCTATCTACCTTACCTTTGGTAGTGTATATATGTCCATGCCTCTCTCTCGCTTTGTCACAGCTCACCCTTCCCCTTCCCCATATCCTCAAGTCCATTCTCTAGTAGGTCTGTGTCTTTATTCCCGTCTTACCCCTAGGTTCTTCGTGACATTTTTTTTCTTAAATTCCATATATATGTGTTAGCATATGGTATTTGTCTTTCTCTTTCTGACTTACTTCACTCTGTATGACAGACTCTAGTTCCATTCACCTCATTACAAATAGCTCAATTTCGTTTCATTTTATGGCTGAGTAATATTCCATTGTATATATGTGCCACATCTTCTTTATCCATTCATCTGATGATGGACACTTAGCTTGTTGCCATCTACTGGCTATTGTAAATAGAGTTGCAATGAACATTTTGGCACATGACTCTTTTTGAATTATGGTTTTCTCAGGGTATATGCCCAGTAGTGGGATTGCAGGGTCATTAAAAATCGTCCAACAAACAAAAGCCCAGGACCAGATGGCTTCACAGGCGAATAATATCAAACATTTAGAGAAGACCTAACACCTATCCTTCTCAAACTCTTCCAAAATATAGCAGAGGGAGGAACACTCCCAAACTCATTCTACAAGGCCACTATCACCCGGATACCAAAATTAGATAAAGATGTCACAAAGAAAGAAAACTACAGGTCAATATCACTGAAGAACGTAGATGCAAAAATCCTCAACAAAATACTAGCAAACAGAATCCAGCAGCACATTAAAAGGATCATACACCATGATCAAGTGGGGTTTATTCCAGGAATGCAAGGATTCTTCAATATACGCAACACAATCAATGTGATAAACCATATTAACAAATTGAAGCAGAAAAACTATATGATCATCTCAATAGATACAGAGAAAGCTTTCGACAAAATTCAACACCCATTTCTGATAAAAATCCTGCAGAATGTAGGCATAGAGGGAACTTTCCTCAACATAATAGAGGCCATATATGACAAACCCACAGCCAACATCGTCCTCAATAGTGAAAAACTGAAAGCATTTCCACCAAGATCAGGAGCAAGACAAGATTGCCCACTCTCACCACTCTTATTCAACATAGATTTGGAAGGTTTAGCCACAGCAATCAGAGAAGAAAAGGAAATAAAAGGAATCCAAATCGGAAAAGAAGTAAAGCTGTAACTGTTTGCCAATCACATGATACTATACATAGAGAATCCTAAAGATGCTACCAGAAAACTACTAGAGCTAATCAATGAATTTGGTAAAGTAGAAGGATACAAAATTAATGCACAGAAATCTCTGGCGTTCCTATATACTAATGATGAATAATCTGAAAGTGAAATCAAGAAAACACTCCCATTTACCTTTGCAACAAAAAGAATAAAATATCTAGGAATAAACCTACCTAAGGAGACAAAAGACCTTTATGCAGAAAATTATAAGACACTGATGAAAGAAATTAAAGATGATACAAATAGATGGAGAGATATACCATGTTCTTGGATTGGAGGAATCAACATTGTGAAAATGACTCTACTACCCTAAGCCATCTACAGATTCAATGCAATCCCTATCAATCCACCACTAGTATTTTTCACAGAACTAGAACAAAAAATTTCACAATTTGTATGGAAACACAAAAGACTCCCAGTAGCCAAAGCAATCTTGAGAATGAGAAACGGAGCTGGAGGAATCACGCCCCCTGACTTCAGACTATACTACAAAGCTACAGTAATCAAGACAGTATGGTACTGGCACAAAAACAGATACATCAATGGAACAGGATAGAAAGCCCAGCGATCAACCCCCACATATATGGTCACCTTATCTTTGATATAGGAAGCAGGAATGTACAGTGGAGAAAGGACAGCCTCTTCAATAAATGGTGCTGGGAAAACTGGACAGGTACATGTAAAAGTATGAGATTAGATCACTCTCTAACATCATACACAAAAATAAGCTCAAAATGTATTAAAGACCTAAGTGTAATGCCAGAAACTATCAAACTCTTAGAGGAAAACATAGGCAGAACACTCTATGACAAATCACAGCAAGATCCTTTTTGACCCACCTCCTAGAGAAATGGAAATAAAAACAAAAGTAAACATATTGCTTTGCTTTTATTCCCTCTCATCCACTAAATTTCCACAAAATGGAAGAAGGGAGGTGGGAGGATTAACTTTTTCAACTCAGCCTGGGTCTACGTAGAGTAACTTGGGCTAGTCACAGTTTGACTTTTCTTTTCCTGACAGACTGGTTAAGACACTTTTGGTGTGTTTTAGTTTATTATTCCTTTTCTGGAAGCGTTTTCGGGTCTTTAAATATTTCAGAGATGAGTGACAACTTAAAGCCCTTATCAGTACATATTTGGGTTAAGAAAATCATTTGAGAAAACCTTGTAGGACTAAGATTGGGCCAAGTTAAGGTGTAGCAGAGAAAATGGAAGTAAATTCATTTTCAGGTTGCTTCTTATTGTCCCAGATTGTGACAAAAGGGGGCTGTGACATAATAATAAATAATACCGTCTTTGGTGGGCTCACCCTGTGACTTGCTTCCTTTGGGGATGAAAGGAAGGGACTGTATAGCAAGGTCATGTCCTACACTTTTCCTTACTACTCCAAATGGTAATAGCCTCCTTCCTACCACCACTGCCACTAGCCATCATCTGACTGGATGTTCTAAACTGAGGGAGAGGAGATGGAGGCTGCCCTTCTGCTTCCAAAGGATAGAATCCAGGCTTTTGCTCATTCATGACTCTGAAGTTCTTCATCTCATGCAACTCACTTCTTATTCAATGGTTTTGTATACACAGTTGTGATTGCCCAGGTATTCAGGCAAGTGACTTGGCTTTCACCAGGAGGGCAGGCTCGGTAGTGGGCATTCATTTAATCTCAGACTCTTGGGAGTAGAAAAGGATTAGGGTTCTTCTAACTCTATTTCCCAATTCATTTCACCAGATCTTTATTTTCCTTGGTATTCTGTCTACTGAGAATAGGGGAAGGCTGCATATTTAGTGAACGAATGGGTTCAACTGAAAAGTATTTCACCATTCCTCTTCATAACAAACTCTTTATATTTCTAATTTTCTCTTTGTCTTTATCTGCTTTTCCCTCCTACCTCTCTGGGTGATGTCCTTATTCTCCTTCTCAGTTTCCATTGTTCTGACATGCCAGGAGATAACAGTCAGTAGCACCAACATTTCTGTGCTCTTCAGACACTTAATATTATAGCTACTCTAAAAATCAGGTCCACAATGCACATGCATCATCATTCTACAAATATTTATTAAACACCTGCTATGATCCAAGAGATGATCTAAGTTCTGAGAAAGAAGAGAATAATAAAAAATAGTTAACACTTATATAGCATATAGTATGTGTCAGACACTATTTTCACTACTTGGCATAGAATTATCTTGTTTGCTTTTAAAATATTATGAGATA
This sequence comes from Monodon monoceros, assembly GCF_005190385.1. Lineage (NCBI taxonomy): Eukaryota > Metazoa > Chordata > Mammalia > Artiodactyla > Monodontidae > Monodon > Monodon monoceros. Next base: position 55,331,086 of record NW_021703779.1, on the reverse strand, counting down.
TGCATCATGCTAATCCAATTTCACATATGAGGAAAGTGAAAAACAGAGAGGTTAAGTAACTTTCTTAAGGTCATAAGCCTATAAGTAACAGAGCCATGAAGTTAGAAATCAAATAAAAGAGACCATTATCAGAATATGCACTCTTAACCTGTTATATCCTCTCCTCGTGGAGCATATCGTTTAGTTGTGGAGACACAAGAAACATGTAAATAAATAAAAATACAACTTTTCTACTAGATTTAAGTTTATACAAAATAAAAGAGAGTAAGTTGGAAAAAAGTGACAAGAGGTGTGTGTTGTTTCTAATAGGATGATAGGGGAAGACCTCTCTGAAGAGATGGCATCTCAGCAGAAACCTGAATGAACTTGCTATATATTCTAGTTAGAGTGAGAAGAAATCACAAAAGTCCTAAAATAAGAATGAGGAGGAGAGCTGGGGAAGATGGTGGAAGAGTAAGATGCGGAGATCATCTTCCTCCCCACAGATACACCAGAAATATATATACACGTGGAACAACTCCTACAGAACACCTACTGAATGCTGGCAGAAGACCTCAGACCTCCCAAAAGGCAAGAAACTCCCCACGTACCTGGGTAGGGCAAAAGAAAAAAATAGAGACAAAAGAATAGGGACGGGACCTGCACCAGTGGGAGGAAGCTGTGAAGGAGGAAAGGTTTCCACCCACTAGGAAGCCCCTTCGTGGGCGGAGACTGCAGGTGGCAGAGGGGGGAGCTTCACAGCCATGGAGGAGAGCACAGCAACAGGGGTGTGGAGGGCAAAGCAGGGAGATTCCCGCACAGAGGATCGGTGCTGACCGGCACTCACCAGCCCGAGAGGCTTGTCTGCTCACCTGCCGGGGTGGGCGGGGTTGTGAGCTGAGGCTTGGGCTTTGGTTGGAGCGCAGGGAGAGGACTGGGGTTGGCTGCATTAACACAGCCTGAAGGGGTTAGTGCACCACGGCTAGCCGGGAGGGAGTCTGGGAAAAGGTCTGGAGCTGCCGAAGAGGCAAGAGACTTTCTTCCCTCTTTGTTTCCTGGTGCACGAGGAGAGGGGATTAAGAGTGCTGTTTAAAGGAGCTCCAGAGATGGGCACGAGCCGCGGCTAAAAGCACGGACCCCAGAGACGGCCAGGAGATGCTAAGGCTGCTGCTGCCGCCACCAAGGGGCCTGTGTGTGAGCACAGGTCACTATCCACACCCCACTTCCGGGGAGACTGTGCAGCCCACCACTGCCAGGTTCCCGGGATCCAGGGACAACTTCCCCGGGAGAACGCATGGTGGGCCTCAGGCTGGTGCAACGTCACGCTGGCCTCTGCCACCACAGGCTCCCCCCGCACTCTGTGCCCCTCCCTCACCCTGGCCTGAGTGAGCCAGAGCCCACGAATCAGCGGCTCCTTTAACCCCGTACTGTCTGAGCAAAAAAAAGATGCCCTCCAGTGACCCACACACAGAGGAGGGGCCAAATTCAAAGCTGAGGCCCTGTGAGCTGTGAGAACAAAGAAGAGAAAGGGAAATCTCTCCCAGCAGCCTCAGAAGCAGCAGATGAAAGCTCCACAATCAACTTGATGTACCCTTCATCTGTGGAATACATGAATAGACAAGGAATTATCCCAAATTGAGGAGGTGGACTTTGAGCGCAATATTTATGATTTTTTCCCCTTTTCCTCTTTCTGTGAGTGTGTATGTGTGTGCTTCTGTGTGACATTTTGTCTGTATAGCTTTGCTTCCACCATTTGTCCTAGGGTTCTACCCGTCTGTTTTTTTTTTTAATTTTCTTAATAATTAATTTTAATAACTTTATTTTATTTTGCTTTATTTTCTTTCTTTCTTTCTTTCTTTCTTTCTTTCTTTCTTTCTTTCTTTCTTTCTTTCTTTCCTTCCTTCCTTCCCTCCTTTAGACAAAGAATCATCCCAATTAGAGGAGGTGGACTTTGAGAGCAAGATTTATGATTTTTTCCCCTTTTCCTCTTTGTGTGTGTGTGTATTTGTATGTTTCTGTATGAGATTTTGTCTGTATAGCCTTTCTTCCACCATTGGCCCTAAGGTTCTATCGGTCCATTTTTTTAAAAAAATTTTTTAATAATTATTTTTTAACTTAATATCTTTATTATATTTTACTTTATTTTATTTTACTTTATCTTCTTTCTTTCTTTCTTTTTTCCTTCCTTCCCTCCTTCCATCCTTCCTTCCTTCCTCCCACTGTTCCTCCCTCCCTCCCTCCCTACTTTCTTTCTTTCTTTCCTTCTTTTCTTCTTTCTTTCTTTCTTTCTTTCTTTCTTTCTTTCTTTCTTTCTTTC
>NW_021703779.1:55324508-55328780 GCF_005190385.1 Monodon monoceros | reverse complement strand
TCTTTCTTTCTTTCTTTCTTTCTTTCTTTCTTTCTTTCTTTCTTTCTGCCTTCCTTCCTTCCCTCCTTTCTTTCTTTCTTGCTTTCATTCATTCATTCCTTCTTTCTTTCTTTCTTTATTTCTTCCTTTCTTCCTACTTCTACTAATTCATTCTCTCTACATTTTCTCCCTTTTATTCTGAGCCATGTGGATGAAAGGCTCTTGGTGCTGCAGCCAGGAGTCAGTGCTGTGCCTCTGAGGTGGGAGAGCCAACTTCAGGACACTGGTCAACAAGAGACCTCCCAGCTCCACATAATATCAAATGGCGAGAAGGTACCAGAGATCTCCATCTCAACAACAGCACCCAGCTTCACTCAATGACCAGCAAGCTACAGTGCTGGACACCGTATGCCAAACAACTAGGAAAACAGGAACACAACCTCACCCGTTAGCAGAGAGGCTGCCTAATATCATAATAAGTCCACAGAAACCCCAAAACACAACACCAGACGTGGACCTGCCCACCAGAGAGACAAGATCTAGCCTCATCCACCAGAACACAAGCACTAGTCCCCTCCACCAGGCAGCCTACACAACCCACTGAACCAACCTTAGCCACTGGGGACAGACATCAAAAAGAACGGAAACTACAAACCTGCAGCCTACAAAAAGGAGACCCCAAACACAGTAAGATAAGCAAAATGAGAAGACAGAAAAACACAGAGCAGATGAAGGAGCAAGATAAAAACGCACCAGACCTAACAAATGAAGAGGAAATAGGCAGTCTACCTGTAAAAGAATTCAGAATAATTATAGTAAAGATGTTCCAAAATCTTGGAAATAGAATAGACAAAATGCAAGAAACATTTAACAAGGAACTAGAAGAACTAAACAAGCAATGATGAAAAACACAATAAGTGAAATGAAAAATACTCTAGATGGGATCAATAGCGGAATAACTGAGGCAGAAGAATGGATAAGTGACCTGGAAGATAAAATAGTGGAAATAACTCCTGTGGAACAGAATAAAGAAAAAAGAATGAAAAGAACTGAGGACAGGCTCAGAGAACTCTGGGACAACATTAAACGAACCAACATTCGAATTATAGGGGTTCCAGAAGAAGAAGAGAAAAAGAAAGGGACTGAGAAAATATTTGAAGAGATTATAGTTGAAAACTTCCCTAATATGGGAAAGGAAATAGTTAATCAAGTCCAGGAAGCACAGAGAGTCCCATACAGGATAAATCCAAGGAGAAATATGACAAGACACATATTAATCAGACTGTCAAAAATTAAATACAAAGAATGCATATTGAAAGCAGCAAGGGAAAAATAACAAATAACACACAGGGAATCCCCATAATGTTAACAGCTGATCTCTCAGCAGAAACTTTGCAAGCCATAAGTGAGTGACAGGACATACTGAAACTGATGAAGGAGAAAATCCGGCAACCAAGATTACTCTACCCAGCAAGGATCTCATTCAGATTTGATGGAGAAATTAAAACCTTTACAGACAAGCAAAAGCTGAGAGAGTTCAACACCACCAAACCAGCTTTACAACAAATGCTAAAGGAACTTCTCTAGGCAAGAAACACAAGAGAAGGAAAAGAACTACAATAAGGAACCCAAAACAATTTAGAAAATGGGAATAGGAACATACATGTGAATAATTACCTTAAATGTAAATGGACTAAATGCTCCCACCAAAAGACACAGTTTGGCTGAATGGATACAAAAACAAGACCCATATATATGCTGTCTAAAAGAGACCCACTTCAGACCTACAAACACATACAGACTGAAAGTAAGGGGATGGAAAAAGATATTCCATGCAAATGGAAACCAAAAGAAAGCTGGAGTAGCAATTCTCATATCAGACAAAATAGACTTTAAAATAAAGACTATTAGAAGAGACAAAGAAGGACACTACATAATGCTCAAGGGATTGATCCAAGAAGAAGATATAACAATTGTAAATATTTATGCACCCAACATAGGAGTACCTCAATACCTAAGGCAAATACTAACAGCCATAAAAGGAAAAATCGACAGTAACACATTCATAGTAGGGGACTTTTACACCCCACTTTCGCCAATGGACAGATCATCCAAAATGAAAATAAAAAAGGAAACACAAGCTTGAAATGATACATTAAACAAGATGGACTTAATTGATATTTATAGGACACTCCATCCAAAAACAACAGAATACACATTTCTCTCAAGTGCTACTGGAACATTCTCCAGGATAGATCATATCTTGGGTCACAAATCAGGCCTTTGTAAATTTAAGAAAATTAAAATCGTATCCAGTATCTTTTCTGACCACAACACTATGAGACTAGATATCAATTACAGGAAAAGATCTGTAAAAAATACAAACACACGGAGGCTAAACAATACACCACTTAATAAAGAAGTGATCACTGAAGAAATCAAAGAGGAAATAAAAAAATACCTAGAAACAAATGACAACGGAGACAAGACCACCCAAAACCTATGGGATGCAGCAAAAGCAGTTCTAAGAGGTAAGTTTATAGCAATACAAGCCCACCTTAAGAAACAGGAAACATCTCGAATAAACAACATAACCTTGGACCTAAAGCAATTAGAGAAAGAAGAACAAAAAAAAAAACCCAAAGTTAGCAGAAGGAAAGAAATCAGAAAAATCAGATCAGAAATAAATGAAAACGAAATGAAGGAAACGATAGCAAAGATCAATAAAAAAAAAAGCTGGTTCTTTGAGAAGATAAACAAAGGAGATAAACCATTAGCCAGACTCATCAAGAAAAAGAGCGAGAAGACTGAAATCAATAGAATTAGAAATGAAAAAGGAGAAGTAACAACTGACATTGCAGAAATACAAAAGATCATGAGAGATTACTACAAGCAACTCTATGCCAATAAAATGGACAACCTGGAAGAAATGGACTAATTTCTAGAAAAGCACAGCCTGCCAAGACTGAATCAGGAAGAAATAGAAAATATGAACAGACCAATCACAAGCACTGAAATTGAAACTGTGATTAAAAATCTCCCAACAAACAAAAGCCCAGGACCAGATGGCTTCACAGGCGAATTCTATCAAACATTTAGAGAAGAGCTAACACCTATCCTTCTCAAACTCTTCCAAAATATAGCAGAGGGAGGAACACGCCCAAATTGCTTCTACGAGGCCACCATCACCTTGATACCAAAACCAGACAAGGATGTCACAAAGAAAGAAATCTACAGGCCAATATCACTGATAAACATAGATGCAAAACTCCTCAACAAAATACGAGCAAACAGAATCCAACAGCACATTAAAAGGATCATACACCATGATCAAGTAGGGTTTATTCCAGGAATGTAAGGATTCTTCAATGTATGCAAATCAATCAGTGTGATAAACCATATTAACAAATTGAAGGAGAAAAACCATATGATCATCTCAATAGATGCAGAGAAAGCTTTTGACAAAATTCAACACCCATTTATGATAAAAAAAACCTGCAGAAAGTAGGCATAGAGGGAACTTTCCTCAACATAATAAAGGCCATATATGACAAACACACAGCCAACATCATCCTCAATTGTGAAAAACTAAAAGAATTTCCACTAAGATAAGGAGCAAGACAAGGTTGCCCACTCTCACCATGCTTATTCAATATAGTTTTTGAAGTTGTAGCCACAGCAATCAGAGAAGAAAAGAAAATAAAAGGAATCCAAATCGGGAAAGAAGAAGTAAAGCTGTCACTGTTTGCAGAATCCATGATACTATACATAGAGAATCCTAAAGATGCGACCAGAAAACTACTAGAGTTAATCAATGAATTTGGTAAAGTAGCGGGATACAAAATTAATGCACAGAAATCTCTTGCATTCCTATACACTAATGATGAAAAATCTGAAAGTGAAATCAAGAAAACACTCCCATTTACCATTGCTACAAAAGGAATAAAATATCTAGGAATAAACCTACCTAAGATGAGAAAAAACCTGTATGCAAAAAATTATAAGACACTGATAAAAGAAATTAAAGATGATACAAATAGATGGAGAGATATACCATGTTCTTGGATTGGAAGAATCAACATTGTGAGAATGACTCTATTACCCAAAGCAATCTTTAGATTCAGTGCAATCCCTATGAAACTACCACTGGCATTTTTCACCGAACTAGAACAAAAAATTTCACAATTTGTATAGAAACACAAAAGACCCCGAATAGCCGAAGCAATCTTGCGAACGAAAAGCGGAGCTGGAGGAATGAGGCTCCCTGACTTCAGGCTATACTATGAAGCTACA
>NW_021703779.1:55323715-55324108 GCF_005190385.1 Monodon monoceros | reverse complement strand
ATGTAAGGCCAGAAACTATCAAACTCTTATAGGAAAACATAGGCAGAACACTCTATGACATAAATCACAGCAAGATCCTTTTTGACCCACCTCCTAGAGAAATGGATATAAAAATAAAAATAAACAAATGGGACCTAATGAAACTTCAAAGCTTTTGCACAGCAAAGGAAACCATAAACAAGACCAGAAGACAACCCTCAGAATGGGAGAATATATTTGCTAATGAAGCAACTGACAAAGGATTAATTTCCAAAATTTACAAGCAGCTCATGCAGCTCAATAACAAAAAAACAAACAACCCAATCCAATAATGGGCAGAAGACCTAAATAGACATTTCTCCAAAGGAGATATACAGACTGCCAATAAACACATGAAAGAATGCTCAACATCAT
>NW_021703779.1:55236618-55323615 GCF_005190385.1 Monodon monoceros | reverse complement strand
AGACTGCCAATAAACACATGAAAGAATGCTCAACATCATTAATCATTTGGGAAATGCAAATCAAAACTACAATGAGATATCATCTCACACCAGTCAGAATGGCCATCATCAAAAAATGTAGAAACAATAAATGCTGGAGAGGGTGTGGAGAAAAGGGAACACTCCTGCACTGCTGGTGGGAATGTGAATTTGTACAGCCACTATGGAGAACACTATGGAGGTTCCTTAAAAAACTACAAATAGAACTACCATATGACCCAGCAATCCCACTACTGGGCATATACCCTGAGAAAACCATAATTCAAAAAGAGTCATGTACCAAAATGTTCACTGCAGCTCTATTTACAATAGCCCGGAGATGGAAACAACCTAAGTGCCCATCATCGGATGAATGGATAAAGAAGATGTGACACATATATACAATGGAATATTACTCAGCCATAAAATGAAACGAAATTGAGCTATTTGTAATGAGGTGAATGGAATTAGAGTCTGTCATACAGAGTGAAGTAAGTCAGAAAGAGAAAGACAAATACTGTATGCTAACACATATATATGGAATTTAAGAAAAAAATGTCATGAACAACCTAGGGGTAAGACAGGAATAAAGACACAGACCTACTGGAGAACAGACTTGAAGATATGGGGAGGGGTAAGGGTGAGCTGTGACAAAGCGAGAGAGAGGCATGGACATATATACACAACCAAAGGTAAGGTAGATAGCTAGTGGGAAGCAGCCGCATAACACAGGGATATCAGCTTGGTGCTTTGTGACCGCCTGGAGGGGTGCGATAGGGAGGGTGGGAGGGAGGGAGATGCAAGAGGTAAGAGATATGGGAACATATGTATATGTGTAACTGATTCAGTTTGTTATAAAGCAGAAACTTACACACCATTGTAAAGCAATTATACCCCAATAAAGATGTTAAAAAGAAAATGAGAAGCGAGGATTCTAGCATTGTCAGGAAGGCCTATGTGAGTGAGATATGATAAACAGGAGCTGTATCATAGGAGAGAGAATCCAAAGGGTAAGCATTGAATACATCATGGAGAGCTTTGCCAACTAGTTGAGCTTTTTTAATTTTAAGTATAGTTGCATTCGTCCATTTAAGTGGAGGAGAAATATGATCTGATTTAAGTTTTATAAAAGATCACTCTGGTTTCTGTGAGAATAGACTATAGGAGAGTATCAGTGGAAGAAGTTTACCACTGCAGTTGTCAAGAAAAGAGATAACAGATTAGCCGTGGATAGTGAAGGTGGTAAAAATTAGTCAGATTCAGAATATGTTTTGAAGGATAAAGTTGACATATCTTGCTAACGGATAGTATGTGGAGGGGGAGAGATTAGTTGTTTAGCTCTCACAAGTCATTAAGATTTTCATAATTGCATCTTTTAATTGTCTGAGTTTCCTTTCTTTTCCCTTCCCTCCCTTTCTCTCCTCTCTCTCTCTCTCTCTCTCTCTCTCTCTTTCTCTTTCTCACTGCAGAAAAGAACTTTTCTATCTGGGATAACATCTGATCATTCATGCCATAATAGTGTGGTATTTAAAATTATTATTAAATAAAATAATGTATGCACTCTTTAATTTATTCGTAGTATGTGTTAATTCTAGTTACAGGTGCTCAAGATTCAATAAAGAAAATTGTTATTGCTTCTGACCACATGAAGCCTGCTGCTTGGTCAGGCTCAGGGCTAGGCACTTTACACACAAATTGTTTTGTTTAATCATCACCATCCCCCATCACGCACACACTTTAGGAAAAGCTAACAGTTACCAGGGGCTTTACATGATCAAAACTTTACCTTTGTCACCTCAATTCCTCATAACAGTTTTTCAATGTTGTTTCATTGTTTCCATTTTAAAGATGAGGTTCTAACTTGGCAAAGGATGCACCAGCAGTAAAAGGCAACATTCATTTTAATCTTAAACCTTAAGAAGTATAGTGTTATAATTAATAGCTTTGGCTACTCAGTTAGCCAGACCTGGGTTTAAATCCTAGTTCAACCACGTACCACTTATTTGACATTGGACAAGTTATTTAACCTAAGGATCAGTTTCTTCAAACTATAAAATGAAATGAGGGTAAGAATAACTTCCCTTCCCCTTATGGGTTTGCTGTGAATGCTAAATGAGCTAATGTGTGAAGCATTGTAACTCAGTGTTATTGCTTACCTGGACGGTCCTTCAGCGAACAATCATCCCAACTCCATTCTGAAGTCTCCCTGGGTGTGTTTGGCTGTGATAGCTTTCCTTTATTAGATTACTCCTCCTTCCATGATTCAAATATATTATTTTATTTTTCAGTCATGGACTGTTTTATCCAAATGTTCAAGTCTAATTAAATGTTGATTTAGAAGAATCCGCCATTTGGAGGTCTTTTAATTATGGTATGTCTGAGGCTTCCTTCACAACAGGAAGGAATGTAGACTTGATTTGCCCTGTCCACAAACTCCATGAAATTGCCTTGTTCCCTCAAATGCTTATTAAAATCCCTTGACTTTAAGTGGCAGCAATTCAGAGACCCAGCCATAATACTTATTACATCTCAAACTTGTTTCTCCTTGTCAGCCATTCTAGCTTCCTAGAATCCTAGAATTTCAGGTTTGGAGGGAAACTTAGAGAGCATCCAGGCCAACCCTCTAATCTGGGGAATCTTAGCAAGTTTTGTGCCTTGGACCCCTTTGACCCCTTTTCAGAATAATAATATTTTTAACATATAAAAATTATAAGGTTATAAAGGGAATCAATTATATTGAAATACAAAATAACTAGTGTGACATAGTAATAATTTGAGTTTCCTTATTAGTAAAATAAAAAATGAGGCCTGGTGTGAAGTCCAATAACTACCATAATTTCAAAGTGAGGATAAGCATACATAATATTTAAAGATGTCTGCAGCAAATGTAATGTGATTTAAAATTATCTGTGGTTTATATTGGAAACAAAGTTGCAAATACTATTGTACTATTGAAACTGTTGGCTAAATTCAATACTGCAGGAAATAGTAAGTTATGGTCAGAGGTTTGTATAAATAAAGGTATATTTTTCCATCAAATTTTATGGATTCCCTGAATTTTATCCAGGGAAACTAGGTTAACCCTTATATCTGATATATTAGTTACACCTATGTTCTACTTGGTATATTTTCTTGAAAAAAATCAAGTAAGATATGTTTGAATTCCTTCAGTGATGGGGAAGTCATTACCTAATGTGTAGTGGGTCTCCCATTGTTCTGTTGTCCAAGAGTTCAGTTAGGGTGTTCTTCCAGGAAGCTGTAATCTATCTTCCTATAGATTCCTATTATCAGCTCTTGTTCTCTCTAGGACTTCAGAATTAAGTCAGCATTCTCTTCCAGAGGACAAACTTTCAGCTGCTGGAAGACATTTCTGCTCTTCCAATTTTTTTCTATTTTAACTAGCTACAATTCTTTCATCTCATATTTCTAGATTGTGGATTTGAGACATTGCCCTTTTTGTATGGTCTGTGGCTGTGCTTCTGATCGGCAGTATATCACCAGAATAAGTCAGAAAACCCCAGATAGGACTAGGAAAGTGAAGTTAGAAACTATCACTGTCCCCCATATTATCAACACTATATTTAATTAATGCAACTAAAATTCATGTTAGTCTGGAAAAAGGAGGGCTGCATTTCACCATCATCACAAAAAAAAGCTCACAAGTAATTGACCACTTTCCTCCAAGCAGCAAGTTCAGGTGCCCCTTGGCCTGGAATTATATTTAGTTGATCACTACCCTTAACCCCAGCCACCAATTCCCATGGAGAGATGTTGGAAAAATATTAAGGACTGCATATAAACAGTGATTCCATCATGGTTACAGCTTATATCACACATTACTTTGGGGAAACTTCTAATAGGTTACCTTTGTGATGGAGTAATCAAACTTGACCAATGGCCAACAAATCAGATCTTGTTTTTATGGTTATATAATTTTGGAAAAGGAGTCAAGAGCCTATTGAAAATTGTGTAGTTTTCAGTGGCATGCGGTTGTTTTTTTCCCTTTTCTCTACCTCTTATATGTCTGGGTGTCACCCTCTTAACCTAAGAAATCTGTTACTATGTATTACAGACACCCTCCCGCCAATCTGTCTTGAGAAAAGTGACAGAGTGACACTTCTTCACCACCACGAACAGGGACCACTCCCTTTAAATCTATAATAATAATTAACATCTATTGAGCTCTTACCATATTTCAGGCACCATATTAGACATTTTATATATAATAATCTCATTTAATTCTCACAACAATCTTATGAGGTAGGTACTATTAATTATTTCATTTTGTAGATGAAGAAACTGAAGCATGGAGAGGTTAAATAATTTCCTCAAGGTCACATAGCCAATAGGTGGTATAGCTGGGATTTGAATTTAGGTAATCTTTCTCTAGAAACCTTTTTCTTACCATTAACTATCTACATGTCCCCTTCCCTTCCACCCCCTCACTGACCTTCTTTTAATACTTAGGACAGTCGTAATCACATGGAAAATTGAATGAAATGTAGATTCCCATGTTGGACCACTCTCCCCAAAGAGTCTTATTCAGTATATCTGGAACAGGAATATGTATTCTTAGTAAGCTTCCAGGCAATTTTGATGTACTGGTAAGAGGCAACGCTTAGAGAAACACTGTGTTGGGTTAAACATAAATGTTCTCAGAAATAGAGTTACAGATGTAGAAAACAAACTTATGGTTTCTGGTGGTAATGGAGGGAGAGATAAACTGAAAGATCGGGATTGCTATATATACACTACTATATATAAAATAGACAACTAATAAGGACCTACTGTATAGCACAGGGAAATCTACTCAATACTCTGTAATGGACTATATGGGAAAATAATCTAAAAAAGAGTGGATATATGCATATGTATAACTGATTCACTTTGCTGTACAGCTGACACAACATTGCAAATCAACTATACTTCAATAAAAATTTAAAAAAAACATAACTGTTGTCTGCCCATCTGAACTGAGACTTCTTTGTAGGTGACCTTTTGTTTTAACCTAACAGATATTTGTTGCTCCCCTATGGGAGCTTAAGCTAGATTTGAGGAAGCTTGATAATTACCCCATGCTCCCAAGCCTCCTCTATCTCTATATTCCCTTGGGTAGTTACACAGTAAGAGGAAGAGGAATCTAAGTTTGAGATATCAAAAAAAGGAATTGGAATGCTTTTTCCTTTCATTCTTCTTCCAGAACACTTTTCGCCCTCTAGGAGGGAGGGAGAGGTTTAAGTGGAGGGTGTTCTAGAGTAGGTTTCACGTTCTCATGAGTGAAATGAAGTAAAAGCCTTCCCCCAAAGCACAAGAATTTATTTTCCCCTTTTGGTCTTCCCAAAGCAGCATTTGAGTGTTTGCTTTAGTATTTGCTATGTGATAAGCACATTTCTAAGTACTTCATGTATATTAACCATAATTAACCTCTTAGTCCCCACAAAATTCTGGGGTAAGTGCAATTACTTTCTCTTTTTCAGATGGGGAAACAGACATAGAGAAGTTGAAGGAGCTTTCCCAAGGATACATGGATATGTAATGTCAGAGCTGGGCTTTGAACTCTGGCAGTCCACATCAAAAGCATAGACTCTTTACTGCTATACAAAACATCTTCCTTACTTTAGCTTGTTCAATGACAAAAATAGAAAAGAATTTAGAGATTAGCTAATCCGGGTGTTTCAAGTTGTTTATTTCCTCATGGAACCCTTTATTCAAATAAAAGCATACATAGATAAATCCAAAGCTGCTAGGGTTCCAGGGCCTGTGGCTTTATCTGCCGTAAACCAGGAGGGCATTCTATATTAACATCATTTGAAAACAACCAACATAGACCTCTTCCTTATGTAGTAGATGAATAAACTGTATTTCAGATAGAGTAATTATCTTGCCCAAAGTCAAACAGCTAATCGTTGGCAGAGCTAAGACTGGTACCTGAACCTCTTGATTCTCAATTTGGCGTTCTTCCTAATATACTACACAGCTTCCTCCAGGCTAGAATCCCTCTTTCCATCTCTAACATCTCTTAGCTTCTGGCATGACAGGGCAAAAAATGGCTGAGTAACCAACAAGGACTGCAGTTGTGTATGTTGAGTTTGGCTTTTGATTCGCAAAGCTGCTTTAGAATAACCAAGCAAATTAACTTGGGGACAAATGCCTAGGGTAAAAACAGTAGTATAGGCTGAGTTTTATGACTAAATAATGATGGCTATATCCATTTGCTGTGAAATCATGCTGGAGGGTTCCTTAATAGTACAATACAGTAAATTAAAACAATCTGGCTTGTGCAGGGAGGAGAACCTCATATTATTAATGTATGTGGAGAAATATTTTGGAACACGCCCTTCTCAGTTCACTGTCCAAATACTCAATGAGTGCCCAAGGTCAAGGTACTATGCTAGGTGCTGGAGAGTCAGCTGATATTACAACATGTATTAGACTTCTACCTCTGCCATAACAAATTGCCACAAACTCAGTGCAAATTTATCTTATGGATTTGTGAGTCAGAAGTTCAACTTGGGTATAACTTGGTGAAAGTCAAGGTGCTGTCAGGGCTTTCTTCCTTTAGGAGTCTTTAAGGTAGAATCCACTTCCTTACCTTTTCCAGCTTCTAGAGGCTGTCCGCATAAATTGGTTCATGGGCCCCTTCCTCTGTTTTTAAAGCCAGCCACAGCAAGCCAAGCCCTTCTTACATTACCATCTCTCTGGTTCTCTACAGCTGGGAAAGGTACTCTGCTTTTAAGGACCCATGGAATTACATTAGACCCACATGGATAGTCCAAAATGAGCTCCCCATCTCAAAGTCCTTAACTAAATTGTATCTGCAAAGTCCCTTTGCCATGTAAAGTAATATATTCACAGGTTCCTAGGATTTGGACATGGTTATTTTTGGAGGTTCTATTATTGAGCTTACCATACAACCCTTCAGTTTATACTCCAGTGTGGAAAATAGGCTTACACATACATGTTTTAGCTAAAATGCTATGTTCAAAAATGAGGCATTAATACCCATGGTGGGGGATATAGCTTAAGGAAAGCATTACAAAAGGGGTTGAATTATAACTGGGTTTTCACATATGAGAAGAAGTTCAAAAGGGGAGGCGATGGGAGATAAATATAAAGGGGACTTGTGCCTAAATTATGGAAGGTATGTCAAGGAAAAACTGAAGATTTATGAGCAAAAGATAAATATGGTCAAAGCCAAGTTTCTGAAAGATCATTTTTGAAGTAGTAAGAAGTCTAGCTTGGAGTAGAGAGCAAGAGATGAGTTAGGAGGTGATAGCAATGGTCCAAGTAAAATTGATGAAGCCCTGGTACAGAATGGTGAAACTTAGAAGTTGATTGGATGGGGAAAATTAGAAAAGAAATAAGACTTGAAGACACAGAGGTTTCTGGACTTGGTTACTAGAAACATGATTATGCTATTCCCTGAGAAAAGGAACTCATTAATAGAAGTCAGTTTGGGAGGAATATAATGAGATTGTTTTGAGGTAAGTTGTGTTGAAGGTGTCCATTGCCTCTTTTAAATAATTGAGACTTTCACTTCATTCTTACTTTCTTTGGATGAAACATAAACACACCACCAATTCTATCAACTTATCCCTAAGGAAGACAGAATCCCTGCTATATTTAATATTAGTCAACCTTGCAAATAACGACTTGCCCAGTATAAGTAACCATTTCTGTTTAGAGAATGAATACTGAGGAATGTATACCCATTAGGGTAAAGGCAAATATACCAGTAATGTTATCACAAATTTTATGGAATGAGACAAAGTACAATTAACTATAGCAATAATGATAACTTACACCACTACAGCACTTTTCATCATACTTTCTTATCCATCTATCCTAGTACTCTTGTATACAGTGTAAAAATGTACATAGCACTTGTATATACACAACAAGGCAATATACACAACATATTATTTTACTGCTATTTTACGGAAGAAGAAAACTGAGATTTAGAGAGATTAAGTGACATTTATACTTTCAGAACCAGGACTGAAACCAAATTCTCACTCCACTTCTAACTTAACCATTCTGTGCCTCAGTTTCCTCATTTGTAATATATGACTAAACATAGGGTCAACCTCATAGAGCTTTTGTGAGGATTAAATGAAATAATGCATGTTAAGTGCTTAGTACAGGGCTCATCACACAGTACTCTATAGAAGCTATTTATCATAGTATCAGCAGCAGCATCATTGTTATCATTAGTACATCAAACTATACAGAACATATTTTGATGCTTTGGTGGACTAGGTGCAGAAGTCAGCAAACTCTGGCCTGTGGGCCCACATCATGGTTTTGCAAATAAAGTTTTATTGGAACACAGTCACACCCATTTATTTACATATTGTCTACGGTTGCTTTTGTGCTACAACGGTACAGTTATATACTTGCAAAAGAGACTGTATGTCTCTCAAAGCCTAAACTATTTATTACATAAATTTTTTAAAGTTTGCCAGTTTTTGGATTGGAGACTGGTTAAGCAAATTCAGTTTTGTGATTCTTGTGATCTAAGACCACTCTGTCTCTCTCTCTACACACACATACACACACACATACACACACACACACAGACAGACAGAGAGACAGATATTTTATAAGTACTGTAGTTCTAGTGTCTTCAACAAAGTGCTCTCATGAAGATTGAATTAAATGGGATGGAGGCGGGTGTATTTGTTTTAACTATGGGTTAGAAAGTAGTTGACACCTCTTCTGGTGCTTCCAGAAGAGACTGGATTCTGGGAGATAAGCAAAAGTTATGAATCTGTTTAAGTAAAATTGAGGATTTAAGAAGGGCTTCAGTAAAATGAAAAATGATAGCTACAGCAATAGCTATCCTGAGCAAAAGAGAAGCAAAGGTTAGGCAGAATTAAGAATATAAGCACAATGTTGTACAGCAGATCTCTAGAATTTATCGTGAATAACTGAACATTTATACTGGTTGAACAGCAACTCCCCACAGACTCCATTGACTCTTTTCTCCTTGGGTCCCCACAGCCCTCTCAGAGTTTTATCGTTTCCTTATGAAAAATAGAAATTTGATATTGAAGTCATTTACTACAGAGCTATAATTAGCTCAGAACTAATATGCTTAGTAAACATAAAGGAGCTCTGGAAAATGAGCTCCTTATGAAGAAAATGAATTAAGAAAAATATAATGAGTTGGAAAAATTCTCCATAAGCCCAAGGAAAGTGGGGCTTTTTGTCTGATCACTCTCCTCCTACCTTCTCATAAAGGTTGAGTTTTACATATCAATTATCAGCTTGGTTGTGAGAAAAGGTATTCAGGAAGATTTCTCCTGCAAATGTAGCTAGAGTTGACCACTTTCCTCAGAGCCGACTAGACCTCTGGAACCCAACACTCAGAAACGACTCTTCTCTCCTTCCTTGGAAAAGGATGTCATTTATCCCAGGCACAAACCACATTGCCCATTAGGAGAGCTCCATTTAGAACACAAGGTACACCAAAAACTAGGCTTAAAGCATTCTTGTAGTCTAGAACTCCTGGATGTGTCTATTCTGTTAGCACTCTCTTGCCATGTTTTTCTAGAAGCTGGTCAGCCTTCTTTTGCAAAGGATGGCAGCCATGTCTATGTCAAACTCATTGGTCAGGCCACAGAAGGGAGACAGATTAGACAGATCTCTGAACAATTTAGATTTTAAAGCCATGGAACTCATTATTTCACAAACACTTAAATGGAAGGCTGGTGACACGGGTTGAATAGTGTCTTCCTAAAAATATATGTTGAATTCCTAACCCCCAGTACATCAGAATGTGACCTTATTTGGAAACAGAGTCTTTACAGACGTAAGTTAAAGTGAGGTCATAAGGCTGGGCCCTATTCCAACATGACTGACGTCCTTATAAAAAGGTAAAATTTGGTTACAGAGACGGACATGCAGAAAGAAGACGATGTGAAGAGACACAGAGAGAACACGATGAGAAAACAGAAGATTGTAGTGATGTATCTACAAGCCAATGAGTGCCAAAGATTGCTGCTAACCCACCAGATTCTAAGAAGGTGCAAGAAAAGATTCTCTCCTACAGGTTTTAGAGGGAACATGTCCCTGGAAACACCTTGATTTTGGACTTCAATTCCCCAGAACTGAGAAAATAGATTTCTATGTTTTAGGCCATCCAATTTGTGGTACTTTTTTATGACAGCCCCAGGACACTAATACAGCTAGTATATAAACTATAGGAAGCAAGAGATTTGCTCTCTGAAGAAAAGATGCAGGACTTAGAGTCCTACCCGTCAGGATCCACCTTTATCTTTGAGGTACCTCTGTAAAATCTTAATACAACTTATAACAAGCTTGAAATCCACTGGTCCCCCACTCTTTTTCTGGAGGAGTATGCTTTATACTCTTCCAGCATGATAAAGTGGAATAAATATTCACTTCAGTTTCCTTCACAATTTTACAACTAATTTACTATAGCCTAGAGAGATCTCCTTTTCTCTGTCTCTTGGTTTCTTCATGTCTAGGGTCCTTTGCAGTCCCCATATTTGATTATTTTAAATATTGGTAGAAAAAGAAAAAGCTCACCAGCTTGTCCCTAGGAATGCATTCAGGTTAGGTGAATGAACTATGAGCCTACAACCCCTAAATCAAGAACTCTTTTCTAATGAGTCTTGTAAATTCTTTCTGAAGCCCCATCTACTTTAGTCCTGTCTTGTGGGGAACATAAGCCAGGGTTCCTCATCAATTTAAAATAGAGAAACAAATAACTCAACTTTGTTTCTTTTTATGGCTGAGTAATATTCCTTTGTATATATGTGCCACATCTTCTTTATCCATTCATCGGTTGATGGACACTTATGTTTCTTCCATGTCCTGGCTATTGTAAGTAGTGCTGCAATGAACATTGAGTTATTTGTAGTGAGGTGGATGGACCTAGAGTTTGTCATACAGAGTGAAGTAAGTCAGAAAGAGAAAAACAAATACCGTATGCTAACACATATATATGGAATCTAAAAAAAAATGGTTCTGATGAACCTAGGGGCAGGACGTGAATAAAGACACAGACCTACTAAAGAATGCACTTGAGGGCACTGGGAGGGAGTAGTGTAAGCTAGGACAAAGTGAGAGAGCAGCATTGACATATATACACTACCAAATGTAAGATAGGTAGTGGGAAGCAGCTTCATAGAACAGGGAGATCAGCTCAGTGATTTGTGACTACATAGAGGAGTGGTAGGGGGGAGGCACAAGATGAAGGGGATATGGGGGTATAAGTATACACATAGCTGATTCACTTTGTTATACAGCAGAAACTAACACAACATTGTAAAACAATTATATTCTAATAAAGATGTTAATAGAATAAAATAAAATAAAGGAGGAAAACAAAACTCCTGATTCCTTGAGTGGGGTAGATCCTGCATGTACTTTCATAGTTCACTTTCTGTTTGTTTTTTGGACAAATGGTCTGTGAAAATATGTGTGTTAAAGATTTGGGTGACAAATGAAGAAGGCCCCTTATGTATACTCCACATAAGTCTATATGGGTAGAGAGTAAAATAAAGCTAATCCAAGAGGGATCACATATACACATATTTCTGTACTAGAGGGAGACCAGCAATAAAGAGAATAAATTTCAAATTAAAGTAAGATTGGAATTAAAAAAAAAAAACTTCTGGAGAGGGTACCTAAGTCAGGAATGCTGATATAGGCCTTGAAGTCTCAGGCACCTGATTTCTTTACAGTCTATGACATTGATGATAGTGTTAGTGATGGCTATAATTATCGGGCATGTACAGTTTCAAGAGCATGACAGGTGCTCTCTAATTTAATTCTCACAATTATCCCCTGTTTCAGATGAGAAATCTGAAGTTTGGTGAGGATGGGTGACTTGGCCAAAGTCACAGAGCTGGACGGTGGCAGACCCAGGCTTCTAACATAAGTAGTTTGATTCAAAGGCCCATTCTTTTAGCCAGTATGCTGTATGTATCCACACTAAGGAGTACAAAAAAATAAATGTCTTAATTCTATTTTTTTCCCTTTCATGATACTTTTGGTAGAACCTGAACCTAAGTCCTCTTTAAACCATGAGGAGAGGAGATTTGAGGTCCTGAAATATTTGGTTTTGTAGGGCATTGTACTGAGGAATACCTATGGGCCAAAAGATTGGGAAGAAGTGAGGCCTGGCATTTTTGAGGCTTTAGTTATAGGAATGAGCTTTCTAGGTGTATTGTGGGGAACAGAGAAGAATCAGGCATTGCCTCTGTCACCAAAGAACTCCCTTCCTGGTAAAAGACATGAGACAATACACAGCTTATTTGGACATAAAGGAGAGTGTGGTCAGTGTAACATGCAGATCAGAACTGAGGGTGGATTTACGTGAAACAAATTCTAACAGTTAAAATAAGTTTCAGGAATGCGAGGTCAATGAGGCTGGTAGTCTGCATAGGGAAGTATAATAGATAGGTTTGTTTTTTTTTGTTTGTTTGTTTTGAAAGATGGTTACAATTTGAGAGGTAGGAGAGGAGAGGTGAAGGGAGCAGGACATGGTGAGTTAACTGAGTGTACTTAAGTAGCAATATAAGAATAGTAAAATGTGCATGTATGTGCAAGTGCCCATGTTATGTAGTGAAAGAACAATGCACTATACCAGATTCTATAATAGATAGACCTAAGAAGAACATGTATATGTTTGTGAGGGGGTGTGGAAAACATGAAACCTGTTGAGAAGGAGAATGCAAATAAAGTATAACTATTGAAGATTCTCCTATTCCTGTCTACCAGGTTCCCTATGTCTCACCCTAGTGGCCCATCTTGATCTTTATGATATATACTACGGACTTATTAGATAAGAATTTAAGACCCAGTATGTTGCTTCCTACATTTTATTAGGTAATTTTGGAAGACTAAGATCTAAAAGATTGAATCTCTATTGGTGAAATTTTGGACCCTGTAGTATATGATGGGGAATATTTTTGGTGAGTGGACTTTCCAGTGTACTTCAAATTATGCCACATGCCTATTCTGCTTTCAGAGCTTACCTGCTTTCTTTTTGTTTTGTTTTGTTTTGTTTTTTTGATCATGCCACGCAGCAGGTGGAATCTTAGTTCCCCCACCAGGGATCAAAACCACACCCTCTGCATTGGAAGTGCAGAGTCTTAACCACTTTCCTTCTCTCAATACTAAATTTTGTTCCACTATTTCCAATGTTGTGGAAACTTTCAAGAAAATGAGGATGTGATTATTATGTAAATTTGACCTTGCCCCTCTCCTCTGACATGAGAGTTGAGGTGATCTCCACACCCATAAACTTCCCTACCCGCACAAACACCCAGGCTGAGCCATAACAAACTCAGGACCGTTCAGCTTCTATCTTCATCCTTAAGTCATTTGACAAAATATGAATTGATTCAGCCAAAGTTGAGTCACTTACACAGGAGCTACTGGGGCAGAGAGGAGGCAGGAAAACT
The DNA here is from genome assembly GCF_005190385.1 of Monodon monoceros. Classification (NCBI taxonomy): domain Eukaryota; kingdom Metazoa; phylum Chordata; class Mammalia; order Artiodactyla; family Monodontidae; genus Monodon; species Monodon monoceros. Next base: position 55,310,158 of record NW_021703779.1, on the reverse strand, counting down.
ATCATTTATTGAACAGCTGCTGTGTGCCAGACACTTTGTTGGCACAAGCATATTCTTGATTAGTTTGCTAATGTATTACTAACTTTCGGCCTGATGCAGATATGCTTTTAGCAGTGGTCCATCTCTCTTGCCCTCTCTGCCCAACTTTTCATGTATTGCCAGTTGAAAGTTAAGGCATCAGTAGGTTGTGAAATCAATTTATTTAGTCATGGCCAGAATTAAAACAAAGAAATAGGTTAGGATAGATAAGGATAAAATTGGTTAGATTAGAAAATAAAATAAAGATTAAAGGGTATTACATGTAGTAAAGATTAATATTATTTCATGATATTTTCTCTGTGTGTGTGTGCGTATGTCTACATAAAAAGAATTTCTAACTGTGAATTGTGGTCCATAAAGTTTGAAAATCACTGATTTAAAGTGGAAATAAAAGGTTGTCAGGAGAAACCAAATAAAAAACCTTGTCAAAAAAAACCTTGTGTTTTACAAATAATAATACCTCGTTTGTACATTTCCTCTGCACATCTAGCACTTCTTTCCAGGTGAGTGCATACATTTCTCACTGCTCACAGATTTTTGCTGTTCAATACAGTACTACTGGCTATGTATGGCTACTGAGCATTTGAAATATGGCTGGTCTTAACGGATATGTCTTGTAAGTGTAAAATGCATACCAGATTTTAAAGACATAACATGAAAAAAGATCATAAAATATCATATTAATAGTTTTATGTTGATTATATGTTGAAAGTATATATATTTGATATATTGGGTTAAATGAAATATATTATTAATAAAATAAATTTCTCTTATTCTTTTTTACTCTTTTAAATGTGACCACTAGAAAATTTGAATTTACATATGTGACTTGAATTATATTTATTTTGGACAGTACTGGTCTATACAATGGGTTACATATGTGTGTGTGTGTGCATATATATATATATATATGCAAGATTTGTATGCTATCATAATTTGATGATTTTCTCTGTGCTTATGTTATTCAGGTTTCAAGATGGTTCTGCTGTACAGCAAAGTGATTCAGTTATACATATATATATATATATTGTTTTTCGTATTCTTTTCCATTATGGTTTATCACAGGATATTGAATATAGTTCCCTGTGCTATACAGTAGGACCTTGTTTATCCTTCCTATATATACTAGTTTTCATCTGCTAATCCCAAACTCCCAATGCTTCCCTCCCCCACCCCAAGGTGGTTCTAGACCCAAACATGATATTTATATATTCAATTAAAGAGCCAAGGTGCTAATGTTTCCCATTCAACCCTCTTGTGGTAATTCTGCTTTGTTTAGGGGTTGTAGAACTCACTTAGAATTTAATCTGGTCCAATATCAGAGGGTGAAAATGAACTTAACTAAAACAATCCCTCTGAATGTGGGGGAGAATTTTTCATTCCCTTGGACAATTTGTTATTTAGATTGACCCTATATCTCCTTCTTATACAGTATGAGCTTAGTCCTGTCATCTGGACCTACATACAGAAGGAATGATTCCTCTTTCATGTGAGTGTCCAAAAGGTTATAAAAAATGGCTATTATTTTTTCCTACTAAGTCTTTTCTCTTCCAGCCTAAATAGTTCTAGTTCTTGTAGTTTCTCCCAAAGTTATGATTTCCAGAACCTTCATCAGTCTTTTTTTCCTTTTCTGAACATCCTTCAAACTGTCATTGAGACAGTTTAATTATAAGACCTAAAATTGTATTAAGTTAGATTATTACTTTATTTTGGCAATTATGCTTCTATTAATGCATCCCAATGTTGAAAAAATTAGATTTCTGGGCAACCAAATCATTTCTATTCCAGCCTATTGAGCTAAAATCCCTAATTTTTTTTTTATATTTATGTGTTCCACTGTTGGTCATTCTCAACCATTTTATAATCCTGTAGTTGTTTTTTTCTTTTCTGTTTCTGTATCCAATTATAGAAATGTGAGTTTAAATCTATCATTTGTGTCTGTAAAGAACTTTTTTGGATCCTTCCTTTTATCTGTTGATTTTATCTTTCCTGTCTTAACACCATTTAGAGACTGATTAGCCCCTGGTGCTATTTGTCTCTCTGCCTCTAGGGTCAGCTAGATGTCTTTGTTCCCCCTAAAGACTCTCTTTTCCCTTCTTCCTGGGAGTCTTAGCTAGTGATGTGATGCTCTATGTGCTATTTTGAGATTTGCAGGAACCACACTGCAGAGCCCTATTAATTTGATGTTGAGCATCATACAATCCTTAAAATGTTCTTCCTGGCCATCTCACCCACATTCTCATTTTCCATCCTGTAGTTCTGTGACAACCCTAATTTTCCTCTCATGTCCAGATCAACAGTTCCTGGTTCTCCATGAGCTCTGCTTCCCTACCCAAAGTTGTCTTTAGGGAGACTTCCCTGTAATTGGCAGAGTCTCTCTAGTGGCTGATGGTAATGCCAGCTCTCATAATCATGTAGAATATTGTAGTAAGCCACAGGTCTTTATTTTCCAGGTTTATGAGTTGTAATTGACATATAACATTGTGTAAATTTAAAGTGTACAATGTGATAATTTGATACATGTATATATTAGAAAATTATTATCAAAACAAGATTAGTTAACATCCATGACCTCACATAACAATATTTATAATAATATTATTATAAATATTATTATTATCATTGCATGAACATTTAAGATATATTCTCTTAGCAACTTTCAAGTATATAACAGAGGACTTTCAGTTGGTGCTTTGGTGCTTATCTTCCAAAGCACCTGCTTAGTTTCTTAAACATTACCAGAAGGATGTCCAGACATCAAATTATAGAGTAATTTTCTCCAGCTATTTCCTCAGTGGACAGTTCTGTCTTTGGGAGAGGTATTCTGGAGCATGTAAATGGGAGGTGTGGATCTTTAACCAGCTTTAGTCCCTTCCATTGTCCATCTCCTGGTCTATACCCCTTGAGAACAAGGCCATCAACCCACTGGAGCTGCTGGCTGACTCCTTCTGGGAGTTAGGATAGAGCTTAGATGGTTAGTTCCCATGAAATACTTTTCTCAAATGCTTAAATTAAACCCTGACTCCAGGCTGTATCAAGCAAAAGCAGACTTATTAGGCAACTTATCTTTGCACTGACCCAGAATGACTTAGAAAGAACACAGTTATTGATTCAGTCAAATATGATACTATGATGTATTTTTCAGATGGCATGAAGTTTCTCCAGAGTAGGCAAGCATACAACCATACCAAGTAATTGTAGCATGCTTTTTTTTTTTTTAACGCATGAACCATATGATATTTTTCTTTTGTTTACATCTTTATTGGAGTATAATTCCTTTACAATGGTGTGTTAGTTTCTGATTTATAACAAAGTGAATCAGTTATACATATGTTCCCATATCTCTTCCCTCTTGCGTCTCCCTCCCTCCCACCCTCCCTATCTCACCCCTCTAGGTGGTCACAAACCACCGAGCTGATCTCCCTGTGCTATGCGGCTGCTTCTCACTAGCTATCTATTTTACGTTTGGTAGTGTATATATGTCCATGTAGCATGATTTTATAGAGACAAATGCTAAGGGAATTCCCAGGGCAAGTGAAGGGACTGTGGTCAGAAAGATAGAGAAAGATTTGAAAGCAATTATATTTATTTAAAATAAAAATTATTAAGTGATACTTATTTCTCGTTTGTGCTAAGTACTTTAAATACTTTATCTTAGCCCTCACAGCAATCCTATCATATGAGTGGCATTACCCCATTTTACATATGTAGCATCTAAGACTCCCAGAAGTGAAGTTACTTACTCAAGGTTTCATGGGCAGTGGGAGGCTGAGCTGGAATTTCTGTCTCACTGTGAATGGATCCAAAGTCCTTGCTCTTTGCATTACACAACACTGCTTCCCAGGGGAGGGGCAAGACTTGACATAGGAAAATAAGGTATCTGAAGAAGAAAGAAGAGCCTATAGGAATGTTTCAAGTTATAGAGGTGAATGTTGAGCAGATTTCCCAGAATTTCAGGAATGGAAGAAGTTTCATTCAAGGTTCCCCTTCTCTTATTTGGGGTGGAATATATGAACATAGAGGAGTAGAAAAGCATCAGTTGATGGAAACTCCTAATATCCCTTCTCTTCAAGAATTGAGGCTAGGCTATGGCATGGAATGGAAGTTAAGAGGTCATAAGGAATCCAGAGGAAGGATAATCTAGTAGGTCTGATTTCAAATTCTGTGCTACCTCTAATGAGGGATGGGACACATTTGCTCCTAATTCTCAAACCTACTCTAACCTTACTGTGAAAGTTCTTTCTCTAGCTCTGTAAGCCCCTCATAGGGCAGAGTAGTATAAAGAGACTCTGACTCTGACTGCTACATGTTCCCCTCCCTCTTCCAAGAAGGTTTTAACAAGGTAGGGTAACTCAAGGTTTCTGCCTGGCCCAATTCTCATTTACTACCCCTCCTCTCACCCCCATAGAGTTTGCTTCATTTATCCAAGTTATATGCTTAGGGAACGTGAAAAATATCCATTCCTTTTCCCACACGTAAGGCTTTCAGTGCTTGAAGGTGGTAATCACACTGCCTATGGGTCCTGTCTTTCCCAGACCAAGCCATTTTTTGTTTATTTGACTCTTATAGCTTAAGTTGTACTTCAAATTTCCCTGGACGAAGTCCAATTTGTCAATGTCTTTCATAAATATAGTGTCAATAACTAATTGTAGGACTCCTAGGGAGTGTATCATCCACCTACCCAAAGCAGTGAGGATACTTCATTCTTGAAAACCTCCTGGAAAAAAGTGAAACAACTTTTCACAGTTACTTGTGCTATTATTTAAGAATTCACATTATTAGAAAACTTTTTGTTTCATCTGGCCCACATCTGTCATGTTATGATTTTTACCTCTCCTTATTTCCATAAAGGTGCATACAAACGTTTTATCTCCTTTCTTCACAGATCTTCTCTCTTCCCCACCTATGGTCCAGTTTTCTCCAGGAGATACAAGTCTTAATCTTTCAAACTAGGCCTCCTTGTTTCCTAGCAGGACCTTGGACTGAGTTAGTGGGTATCACCTGCATGAAGATAGCCTGGGGTAACAGATATAGGCAAGTCCATGGGCTTGAGCTTTGGTGCCTATGGGAAGAGATAGAAAGGAGAAACATTCCTAGTTCTGAGAGTTGGGAAGTGGGCTTATCTGTTTGAATTCAGCAAGCCCTTTCTTGTCTTCATTTTCATTCCACTTCATAAGTTTCTCAAAGAGACATAGCAATAAACTAGAGCACTAAGAGAGTGATTCAGAAGCGACCTCAGAGGAGCTGGGAGGGGTTCTGCAAAAGGCTTGGCAGAAAAAGTTTTGGACAAGAGAAGAGGCAAATAAACCATGGACTGACTGATGGTAGTGGATTGAACTGTGTTCATGGTGATGGTGGAGAGAGAGTGGACCAAAATGGGGAAAGGGATGAAAGGTAGGAGGATAAAGAGGATAGGGTCATCCTGGTATGACAAATAGTATGTGTCAAAGCCTCTCAGACTTAGCTTAACACACTGGTCCTCAAAAATAGTTTCTAGTTTCCCTGTTTGAGGGCATTCATGTGCCCTCAGTTCTTTCCAAGTGAGACGCCTTCTGCAATGTTGCTCCTCTACCTCCTTTTACCAGTTTCTGCCTCAGTTCAGCATTATACCAAGAGCTTACCAGTAGCCTAAACTTAGCTCTGCTTTAGAGATGAAAAAATGCTCTCTTCCCTAATTGCTGCCTTCTCAGATAACCAGGCCCAGAGATACATCACTGGTCAGGAGAAGTTGCTTCAAGTCCATTCAAGAAGAAGCGGCCAAGCCTGAAAAGGGGAAGTATGGAGAAAAGAGTATAGAGACTGCAAAGTATGGGAGGAGGAAAAAGAGGAATGACAGAAATGATTAGAATATCTGAACCAAAAAGGTGGGAATAAGAAAAAGGAGAAAGAAAGAAGGAAAAAGAAGTAAAATGGGCTTGAATTGAGTGTTTTTGACAGTGCTGAGGTACAGTAGAACAGAGTGTCCCTGGCAAAGCTGAAACATTGGGCTCTGGCCAAATGGTTCCATCCTAGTGACCTTTAGATAGCTAACTGTGTCTGCTTGGCACAGACCAAATGGGTATATAAATAAATAAATAAAATTTAAAGACCAAAAAGAAAAAAAAGACATGAGGAAAAGCAGGCCAGTAACGGGGACCTGATCAAAGGCCCCCTGTCCCTCATTATGGCCTGCGGGCAGCTTACCACTCCAACCTGCAGCTCACCCCTCCCCTGCCCCAGCTTCCTAGGAGGAAGCGGGGCATGAATGATGATGCAGGCTGATAACTCCAGAACCTTCCCTTCTTCCTGCCACTAGCAAAGCTCAATGAAACACAGGAAGGAAACCGGCAGGTCTGGTGAGGAGATGGCCTCAGGAAAAAGAGGTAGACAACAGGCTGTAGCCAAGAATTGCTATGGTGTCAACCCAAAAAATGTCCTGTGTTTCCAAAATGGCAGGGGACTTTGGGGTGACAGAATAAACCCTATGGTTACAGACTCTTCACATTACTTCTTTTTAAGACTCCCTGGTGATTGCTCACCTTTGCCACAAATCTTTCCTTGTGGTCTCTTTTCATCTATAATCTCAGACTTCTCTGCTGTTCTTGCCAAACTCTCTCTCAACCATCACTTCACCAGGTGGCTATTGTTGTTCCTGAATCCTTTTACCCAAGAGTAGAGGCAGGCTCTTGTCATTCCCCAAGATACAGGCAGCACAAGACTGTGATGTCTTACAAACTTTCCTAAAAGGAATTACAATGTAGAAAAGAAAAATATTTAAACTGGACACTATAGAGAATTGCTCCCAGAGTCCATCTACCATGACCCATTTCCTCAAACCATCTCTATGTTGCCAGATAATGTTTTTCTCTGGCCTTTTCAGTCCTCAACAAAATCCAGCACCCAAAATCTATCCTCTAAACCTCAGAGATAGAAAGCCAGCTCTACAAACCCCACAAACAAATAGAAAATGACTCAAGTTTAGTTCTACATTGTTCATTTCAGATTAAGATTATGGTTTTAATTTTTCATAAATGTGAGGTACATTCAAATATTTTCCCCTCAAAACAGAGCCTACCCCTTCAAATATGATTTTAAGCAGCAATTTCCAGTAGTGAAAGATTCAGGGAAGAGTTGAAGTTAGTTTTATTTTTCTCACAAAAGCTTCCATAAGCACAGGTTCATTTCTAGATCAAGGATTGGAGTGTCACTTTATCCTTGATAGCAGTCAGAACATATTAGAAGTGTGGGCAGGCAACCTGCCACAGAGGTCAGTAGATCTTTTCAATCCAACCACTTCATAGAAAACCACAGAGACCTTTTCCCACTACACATCCATACAGGCCAATCTTCTTTCCAATCATTTTTGTCATTTCTAAACCCTTAAAATTAACGAATACAGGACAGAGGGGGACATCTTCACAAGAGAGGCCTATTGATGTTCTCTGAGAGTTGGTGTGACAGAAAGAAGTCACAGAGATCTGAGGTCCAATATGAGACAGACAATTTGCTACCTGTATGCAAATTTGCTGAGCCTCTATTTCTTCATCTGTAAAATAGAGGTAACATAACTACAAGTGTGTCATGAGGATCAAATGACTACTATAGGCCTAGCACAGCAACTAGCACATAGGCAGAACATCATCAACTTTAGCCATATTTTCTTTTTGGAGAAACTTTTCTCTGAGCTTGGAAAAGAGCAATGAACTGAGGGCATTAGGTGTCACCATATATGTAGCACCACACTTGGGGGTCTCTTCCCTCTCCATTGTCTTCCTTAGGAGCATAGTTCTTCTAAGAATGGTGACTTCCAAACATATCAGGATATATTTAACTTTTTGCTGACCTCAAACTTATAACTGCTTACTGACCATTTCCACTTAAATTTCCCCTTGAAGTACTCTGGCTCAACTCTAAAGCCACTCAGACTCAATATCTTAGCATGGTCATTGAAATGGCTTGCATCTTCCATTATCGTATACAATTGCCATATAACTCTGTTAATTCTTTTTTCATGACAGCTCCTGATCCATTCTCAGTTCGGCAAGCTTCTGGTCTTTTTCATTGTCTTGGTCCTAATCTCCCTATTCACAGAGGTTTCTGATCATCCTGCTCTCCTTTAATATATCCTTCATACTGTAGCTAGAAGAGTCTTTCAAAAATATCCTTTCAAGGCACAATACACCCCTGCATAACTTTCTTCAAAGACATCGTAACTAACAACATGAAGTCTAAACAGCCTGAGTTAGCATTCAATGACTGTTATGATCTGGGTCCATTCAACCTTTACACAGAGAAATAATCTGATTAGTGCTGGCATAAGAGAAATAATAGGGAGTAGGGGAAGCCAGAAGAAGAGTAGCTAATCCAGCTATTTGCTGCAAAGGAGGTGCAATCCGAATATTGAATAGACATTAGCCAGGCAAAGGGTGGAAATGTGGGAAAGAAAACTGTCTGAAGAAAAGAAAGAGTGTTCATGCATTCATTTACCCCATATTTATTGAGAGCCTACATTATGATAGACACAGTGCTATGAACTGGAAATGTCACAGTGAAGAAAGATGAAATGAAGTATCTGATTTCATGGAGCAAATATTATGAGAGGGGGGAGTACAAATTACTGTGATAGGTGTTTTATATGCATTATGATATTTAATCCTTATAAACACCTTGTGGTGGGCTTCTTCCCATATTACAGATGGGGAAAGCAAAGCTCAGACATTCAACTAACTCAGTGTCAAATAACTAGCTAAAGGAAGAGACAAAGCATACTATACCTGAAACACCCAATTCTAAAGCAGTGGCTGTGTAAATTTCATTGTAGTTTTAGAGCTTTTAACTTGTAAACCCGAAGGAGTAGCTATGCTAGAAGACATCTGTAGTCTTTGTAAAGCAATAAACAGTGAACTGTATTCTCACAGCTGATAGGGATTTAGATTATGTGAATCACAAGAAAGTTTGCTTTCTTATCTCCAGTAGTATTTTTTTGGTTTGTCACAGGGTCTCATCCAAAAATACATTCTGTACAATTTTTAATGTAGCTTCCCTAAACTTTTATACATTTATTTTTAAATGCTTCTAACGTTTTGACCATACCAGCTAGATAGCATATTGATTTAACAAACATTAAGTGCATAGATCTACTATATGCAAGTTTCTGTAGAAGACACAAATGCACAGGAAAGAGAAATTCCACATTCTCCCCACCGCAGAGAACAAGCACTATAATGCAAAAACTGACTCTGGAGCCAGACTCCCTGCCTGGGACTGAATTCTGGCTCCAACACTAGTCCTTGATATGAAGAGAAAGCACGGTGGCTTGGTGTAAATAAGGAACACTGAAGAGCTTCATTTGGTTAGAGCATGGGGTATGGGAAAAGTAATCACAAAAGATGAAGGTCAGAGCACAGCCATTCCTGAAAGCCAGCCAAAATACCTTGGACTTTATTCAGAAGACCAGACCCAGTGTTGCAATACACTGATATGTCAAAAGCAATTTGTTACCCATAAGAGTTAAAGTACCAAAGTTTACAAATGATTTACCTAAAAAGAAAATCAAGTAAAATAAGCTCAGTGTTATCCTATAATAAGACCATCTTCACTGATTTTCTTCCTGGTGTGCTTTCTTGAGCAGGAGAGAAGGTTAAGTGGAGTTATAAGCTAGCTTACTAAGAATTACACATAACCCTCACCCTTATACTTACCCAATCTTATCCCTGATTCATTCCATAGTTGGTGACCATGATTGTAAGGACTTGTAAGTTGTAATTTTGCAGTTACTTCAAAATTTTTTTCTCACCTTACATTCAGATAAATTCCTTATTAGAAAGAAAAAAAGATAGATAAATAAAGGGTGCCTAGGACCCCTACATTTACTTTGCACATGAGTGAGGATGAGACTATGAATGCTTCTGTTAATAAGAACACAATAGGGGACAGTACATGGTACCTAGTAAATGCTCAGTGCTGTGTACATTATTATAAACACAAAGATGATTTTATAAATCTCAGGTTTATTTGGAGTGGTGACAAAAGCAATTGCAAACCACAATGCCTTGTTGAGGGAGTGTCCAAGTCATTGTTGACTTGATCAACAGTTTCAAACAAGTTAAAGACATATTTCAAGTCAAATTCTGAGCAAGTTGCTCAGAAGCTAACAGGTTATTCTCATCAACTGTGTTCCTCATTAAAATAAAGTACTGAAGATGATTTTAAAACACTAAAATTTATCAGGAAAATCTCATTTATCATCATGCAAAATAGCCAAGTTAATATAAATGACAGTTTTTATTACTCACAATCTCGTAAGATGCCTATATGAATAACCCACCCAAAAATCTGCAGTGAATGTCCTTTACTACACTGCAGAATTTGTTTGGAGGTTTACCAAAATCTGAGAACATCCATGAGAGGTTATCATACATATGAACATTGTTTCATGTTAGAAAAGGGGATGAGAACTTCTGCTGTGATCAATAGAAAGCCATTGGTGGACTATGGTCAGGGATGAAGTATTATCAATAGGTTTAGGGAGAAGACCCCATCAGAGGTATGCATGTAAGGCAGATTAGCATGGGAAGAGAACCAGGGATTGATTAGGTAGATCAATTAGAAGAATGAATGCTATAGTAGTCCAAACTTAATGGCATATGGTAGGAAACGAATGAAAAGATTTGTTAAATCCTGAGCCAGTATTAGGTTGAAGTATATTAAATTGTTGCTAACCAACCCTTTCTGTTCTAGAGAAATGGGAATTGCATGTGGCTTGACTTAATAGAATTCAATACTTAGTAACTGACCTAGTGTGAGGAGTGAGGAAAATGAAGGAGTTAAGATGATGGGTATCTCAAGTCTTCACAACTGAAAAAATATACAATAATTGACCATAAGGTAATAAAAATTACAATTGCTACTTATATTTATTAAACTTTTATTATGTGCCAATCACCTCTTAAGTGCTTAAATGTACTAAATCATTTAATTCTCAGCACAACCCCATGAAGTAAGTACTTTGTTTATCCCCATTTCACAGAGGAAGAAACTGAAGTATAGTGACATTAAGTAACGACCAAAGTCATCATGTGCCACTAAGTGAAAAAGCTTGGACTTAAACCCAAGTGGTATGGCCACAGGGCCTACAGTTAACTCTATGTTACAGCTCCCTCTGTATAAATACCTCTGGAGTGTTTGTTGTGAATGAGAGAGTAGAGGAGACAGATCAATTTTATTCCTTTAGTTATCTTTTCTTTTTATAACCTTAATTTAGCTTAATTTGCAAGAGTACTCCATGTTCATTGAAACCAATACATAAGTTTACAAAGGAAAAAAGTGAAAGTCCCCAAAAGTGCACTTTTCAAAGGTAATTTAGTGTGTATCATTCCAGATATTTCCTAAACCTATAAAATTTTTCTTTACATATAAAGATATTCATATATAAATTTGTTTTCATATTGATTTTCAACTTATTTTTTTCACTTAGTGTACCTTGGCATGTTTCCGTATTATTACACAGATCTACTTCAATCATATCAGTGCTAGCATTTCCTTTCATAGTATGCTTACATCAAAAAAAAATTTAACATCTTTATTGGAGTATAATTGCTTTACAATGGTATGTTAGTTTATGCTTTATAACAAAGGGAATCAGCTATACATATACATATATCTTCATATCTCCTCCCTCTTGTGTCTCCCTCCCACCCTCCCTATCTCACTCCTCTAGGTGGTCACAAAGCACCAAGCTGATCTCCCTGTGTGATGCAGCTGCTTCCTACTAGCTATCTATTTTACCTTTGGTAGTGTTACATGTCAGTGCTACTCTCTCACTTTGTCCCAGCTTCCCCTTCTCACCTCTGGTGTCCTCAAGTCAATTTTCTATGTCTGTGTCTTTATTCCTGTCCTGCCACTAGGTTCATCTGTACCACTTATTTTTTTTAGATTCCATATATATGCATTAGCATAAGGTATTTTTTATTCTCTTTCTGACTTACTTCACTCTGTATGACAGACTCTAGGTCCATGCACCTCACTACAAATAACTCAATTTCATTTCTTTTTATGGCTGAGTAATATTCCATTGTATATATGTGCCTCATCTTCTTTATGCACTCATTTATCAATGGATGTGTAGGTTGCTTCCATGTCCTGGCTATTGCAAATGCGGCTGAAATAAACATTGTGGTACATGACTCTTTTTGAATTATGGTTGTCTCAGGGTATATGTCCAGTAGTGGGATTGCTGGGTCTTATGGTAGTTCTATTTTTAGTTTTTTAAGGAACCTCCATACTGTTCTCCACAGTGGCTGTATCAATTTACATTCAGACCAACAGTGTAAGAGGGTTCCACTTAAATCAGGAACAAGACATGGTTGCCCACTCTAACCACTATTATTCAACATAGTGTTGGAATTTTTAGCAAAAGCAATCAGAGAAGAAAAAGAAATAAAAGAAATCCAAATCGGAAAAGAAGACATAAAGCTGTCACTGTTTGCAGATGACATGATACTATACATAGAGAATCCTAAAGATGCTACCAGAAAACTACTACAGCTAATCAATGAATTTGGTAAAGTAGCAGGATGCAAAATTAATGCACAGAAATCTCTTGCATTCCTATACACTAATGATGAAAAATATGAAAGAGAAATTAAGGAAATACTTCCATTTGCCACTACAACAGAAAGAATAAAATACCTAGGAGTAAACGTACCTAAAGAGACAAAAGGCCTGTAGGCAGAAAACTATAAGACACAGATGAAAAAAACTAAAGATGATACAAACAGATGGAGAGATATACCATGTTCTTTGGATTGGAAGAATCAAGATTGTGAAACTGACTATACTACCCAAAGCAATCTACAGATTCAATGCAATCCCTATCAAACTACCAATGACATTTTTCACAGAACTAGAACAAAAAAATTCACAATTTGTATTGAAACACAAAAGACCCTGATTAGCCAAAGCAAACTTGAGAAAGAAAAACGGAGCTGGAGGAATCAGATTCCCTGACCTCAGAATATACTACAAAGCTACAATAATCATGAGAGTATGGTATTGGCACAGAAACAGAAATATAGGTCAATGGAACAAGATAGAAAGCCCAGAGATAAACCCACACACACATGGTCACATTATTTTTGATAAAGGAGGCAAGAATATGCAATGGTGAAAAGACAAACTCTTCAATAAGTGGTGCTGGGAATACTGAAGAGCTACATGTAAAAGAATGAAATTAGAGCACTCCCTAACACCATACACAAAAACAAAGTCAAAATGGATTAAAGACCTAAATGTAAGGCCAGATACTATAAAAGTCTTAGAGGAAAACGTAGGCAAAACACTCTATGACATAAATCACAGCAAGATCCTTTTTGACCCACCTCCTAGAGAAATGGAAATAAAAACAAAAAATAAACAAATTGGACCTAATGAATCTTCAAAGCTTTTGCACAGCAAAGGAAACCATAAACAAGACCAAAAGACAACCCTCAGAATGGGAGAAAATATTTGCAAGCGAAGCAACTGACAAAGGATTAATCTCCAAAATTTACAAGCAGCTCATGCAGCTCAATATCAAAAAACAAACAGCCCAATCCAAAAATGGGAAGAAGACCTAAATAGACATTTCTCCAAAGAAGTTATGCAGATTGCCAACAAACACATGAAAGAATGCTCAACATCACTAATCATTAAAGAAATGCAAATCAAAACTACAATGAGGTATCACCTCACACTAGTTAGAATGGCCATCATCAAAAAATCTACAAACAATAAATGCTAGAGAGGGTATGAGATGTTGCTGTTTCTATGGGATGGAATCTTAGAAGCAGGGTACCTGGGTCATATGGTATGCATATTTCTAATGTTCATAGATGTTGGCAAATAACTATCCCAATCTCTGCAAATTAACACACATACCAGCAATATATGAAAGAGTATGTTTCCCTTCACCCTATCCTTAAGCCCAAGCAAGAATGGGTCCAGATGATCATAATCAGGGATAAGGCTAGAGTCTATGTCTAGTCTTGGGACTGTTGAGCCTAGAGAAGAGAAAACTCAAGGTGAAATAATTGTTTTCTTCAAATATTGGAAAGACAGAGGAGATCAACCTAATAAGAATATCCCCAAAGGGGCAGAAACTTCAAGGGAGCAGATGTCAGTCTATTTGGCATAAGATAGTGCTTTCTAGCAGATTTGTCCTGAGATTTAAGTCTGTCTCTGAGGGAGGATGGGATCCCTGTGGCTGGAGATGTACAAACAGGAGTTGAAAGACCACCTGACAAGCATATCAAATCTTGTCAGCAGAACTGGATTTAGTGAAACATCTACCTTTGTTCTGTCCTAAGGATCTATTAGAAAACACAATTTTTGAAGTGGGGGAGAGAGAAGGGGATCCAAGGTGTCCCCTTCCCACCCAGAATTGCACTACTTTTGGGTGACAAACTTGGTGCCCCTAGTAGTGCTGTACTAGGCAAATTTCTTTCTGAGGCATATTTCTTTGTGATGGCAGATTTCTTTGTGAGGCCTGTTCATGTGGAGCCTATCATAAGAAGAGAAAGGACACACAGTGACAGATATACCATGCTTTTCCAGGAAGCCAACAGGCATGTCTACACACTGCAGAAAACCTTCACCAACTTCTCTTAGATTTTTTCCCAAGCCAGCATTATGGGGCAATTTATAGGCTGAAGAACCCAAATTGAAGGAAGCCAAAAATTTATTGTCTATGCAAAATGGCAGAAGGCTGACTGAACTTGATTCTCTAAACTAGAATTTCAGTTCTGCCATTGGCTGGCTCTATGACCTTGGTCAAATTCCTTCAACATTCTGGGCCTCACTTTTTCCATCTTTAAGGAGACACGATTGGCCTGCATGTTCTCTGTTTATTTCCAGATCTGATGTTCTATGAAACTAGTCAAGTGCTCCTCCTCTATGCTTCTGTGTTATACTGTTCTGACCACTATCATTGCATTGAAATTCTGTTTACTCTTTCTTCTACTGGGCTATGAACTTCTTGGTTTAACATACAGTCGGACACTTAGTAGGCACTTAAATCAGTGTTTATTGAAATAAACTTGAATTCTTCATGACACCATGTCTGTAAGTCTTGGTCTCTGAACAAAGTTGAAAATTGATATTACAGAGCCCAAGGTGATTTCACTATTGAGCCTTAGTCCTTTCTCCCCGAGCCCAACAGAAATGAATAAGTAGAAGCAGGGAGTAATAGTGAAAAGAGGCAGCAGCCCTGACAGAAGAGTGACTTCTTGCATCCTCTGACATCATGTTTTCTGAATCTTTTCCTAGCTTCCCTCAGCAGATTGAGCTCAAATTTACTTTGCCTTTCTAAAATTCCTGTGGAGCTGGGATCTAAATTCTGAGGGTTCTCATTCAGTGTCTTTCCCTGACCGTCCTTTCAAACCACATTCCTGCCAACCAATTCATGTCTTTTGTGGAGGCTCATCTTTCCTGCCCCTGCTTCCTTGTTAAAATGAAGAGAGAATTCTATCTCCATCATTTTCTCTGGTTCAGTATCCACCCATCCCAGCATCAGGATTCTTGTTAGGAAGCATAGGCCAATAATTGCCCTTTTGAAATTCCTCTTTTGAGATTCCAGATGTAAAGCAAGTGGTGACAGCAACACAGTTCCCTGTAGTTTCGGATCTGGCTGGAGATAATGACCAGCTGGAGGAGATTTTATTTATATTTAGACCTGTTTCAACCACAAAATTAACCTAAAAATAAATAAAGATGGAAGTAGAAAGATCAGAGAGCAGAATTTGGTGAGAGAAATATTTCAGGTTTGCTTGCTTTCCATTTTTGGAGCTTGACCCATCTTACCTAAATAGTAACATCCTCCCACATAGTTCTGAATACTACACAGTGGGAGGGGTACTAAAAACACAATAATAATGTCTAGGCTCCCATTTCTGCCATCACAAAGCTAGCAATCAGGAATTAAAACAGACTAAGGCAGCACCAGAACCAGGAAGCTGAGATCAGTCATCTACAGCCTTCCTCTGCCTTCAAAATGTCCATGCCTGGGAACAAGAAGGATGATCTCCCAAAGCAGTCCTCTTTAGATAGGACACTCTTCTCTATGCCCTCATCTATAAACTTTAAGCTGTCAGCACTGGATGGGATCTCAAAGATAATGTAGGCTGTTAGTTGTTTTTTTTGTTGTTGTTGTTGTTTGTTTTTTAAGTCATTAGTGATGGTGGTGGTCGGTCAGTTGGTTGGTTTTGCAATGAAGTCTTTCCTTCAAAAGGAATCTTATACGTGGAATCAAAGATTATGAGAGAAAAAAACAGCTGCTTTGGAAAAGTGGGAAAATGAACCCAGAGCCCACCTTTTCAGTCTCCCTTTGCTTCCTGAAGTACTGTCTGAAGTAGTTCTCTCGGGCTCCAAGGAACACATTTTGAAAAATATCAAAGTAGTCCAATTATCTCATGTTATAGATGAGAAAATTAAGGCCAAAAGTCACACTGAAATTTCGTTTATTTCCAGATCTAGAACCCAGATTTCCTGATTGCTAATCTAAGGACCTTATATGACTCCAGGTTGAATATTCTTATAAACTTATCATTAAGTTCCTGTGGGATAGAATACTTTCCCCATACCAGCAAGACTGAAAACTGAGGTCTCCACTGGTAATTTCTTTTTCTGGGAGTACTGCAGTGATATATCTTGTGATACATACAGGGCAATGAGATGATCCCAGATCTCAAAATTTGTCAATGAAATGAATATTTAATGTCAAGAAAAAACATTTCTCTGCTTGAAGGAGAAAGAATGACTTAGTTAGAGCTTTATTAGTTGTGTCAATATTGGAAGGGAGAACGTATGAATCGGGAAGAGAGGGTATCATTATGGACACAGAAAAACAGAGTGCTAGTGTGTATCCAGGAAAGTCTAAGCACCACCAGAATCTAAAGGACCTCCAAACTCAAGTCACTAGAAAAAGTGCTTCTAATAGTTAGAGATGGTCCGGATAAAATATCCTTCAAATTTATCTACCTCCCTATTGTCTGGCTCTTTGCTCATTAAATAACTTTTGCATCTGCTTAATAATTTGGCTTTCCAAGAGGTGAGAGTGTATGTTTCCTCCTTGCAGGCTCTTTTCTATCTTAAGTCCTCCTTTCACTCTACACTCTCACTAAGAAATTATTTTCCACTGCCACAGCTTCCACTTCCTCTTATAACCAATGAATCCCAAATCTCTAGCTCTAGTTCTGGGCTTTCTCCTGCACTCCAAGCCCATTGATCTCCACTACTGCATGCCTCCAGGACCCACAAGACCTTAAAACTCAACCTGTTGAAAACAGTGGATTAGTTAGGGTCCCAACCAGAAGCAGACGGCACACTCAATATAAGATAGTTTGAGCCAGACTTTTTTACAGAGGCTATTTACAAAAGGGTAGATGTAGGTGAACAACAAAGATTAGGACAGTATGCCAAGATAGTAACCCTTGAGCAGTTATCACCCCTAGGGAAGGACTAAGGGAAGTAGCAATTGCTAGAATTCGGAGGAAGAGACGGTTCTTTTGAGTTGGCCACCTTGAAAGAAGCAGTGTTTTTCAATTGAGAGACTCTAGCAGCCCAAGGCAAGTTCTTAGAGAGGAAACCAAAGGAATAATAATCCTGACCTCACTGTTTTTTCTTTAATTTTTTGAGAGTGCCTCCTGTTGGCTGAACCCATTAAGCACAGCAGCCCAGAAATGAGATTCTTTCAGGTCATCCTAGCTGGGAGTAGATTTTGAGGGTTATATGGAAGATATCTGTCATGTGTGTGCTTCTGTGTCCATATTACATGCGTGTATATGTGTGTATATATGTTTGTATGTATAATCTTCCCAACACATATTCTTGTTACCCACTGTATATCAAAAAGACCATACTGTGGAATGCATGCCAGCCGTGACTTAACCAACATCAGGGCCCTCAATGTAAGAATGCAGTTCTCCGAAAGGGGGTTCCATGAAACCATATTCTTATAAGCTGTTAGAAAATATTCTAAGAAAAATGGATTCTGGGATTAGATAAATTTGAAAAGTACTGTGTGAAATAAAGTTTAACAGTGTTCTATATGTTAGGACTTCCAAGAGTACTAACGCTCTAATATGTATTGTTAATCTCTAGGAAACAAAATATTTAACATTAGTTCAAATCATTTGGCTGCAAAAACTCCTTTTCAGAGAATTTCATGGGACTAAGGTTCTAAAGAACACACATTGAGAAATTATGTTCTAGTCTAATCCCTCCATTTGACAGATACAAAATTGAGGTGCAGATAAAAGAAAGAGTTTTGCCTAAGGTCCCATGATGGCTCACTGAAAGGGCCAGAACTCAGGTCTAGAACTCAGTAGTCTGTGGTCCACTGTTATTTGCACCACATCATGTTCCCTTACTAGCTTCCTTTAATAACAGCTTATTATTAATGCATTTTCTATGACTTTGTCTAAAACTTTTTGGATTTTATTTATATTTCTACTCTATACAACTTGTTGGGATAACAATTGCCTAAAATTACTATTTGCTGTCTAAAATATTACTTTATTAATTTGCCTTAAAATTTTCTTTTTTAAGCTTTAAGGAAAAAGGCCCCAAGTTCTTTTATTCTAGATTTTGTGAACAAGGCTATTTTCCCCCTCTTCATGTCTTTCCTGAAAATGGTCTTTGACTTTGACTCTCACTTAGCCTCTGTCTTTTCATCATGAAAGTACATGGAACTTGGGGTTAGGAGTCTGGAGTTCAAGCTAAACTCTGCTAATAAGTAACACAGTAATTTTGGGCAAGTCACATATCAGGGCCTCAATTCCTTGATTTGTAAATTCAAATCAAATATAGAGGGGCAGGGGCTAGCAAGTTAGATGCTTAGATGTTTTCTTATAATCTGTGATTTAGAATTCTTAGGCTGCACATAGTATTCCCAATGTAGCTGTCTCTTGATTTTACACAAGAGTAGATGGTAGTAGGCAGGAGAGGACGTGTGTTGTTTCTTAATTTTTTCCAGTTATCATATTGAGGAAGACTAAATTTTACTGATTTCAAATCTATCATTGTATAGGTGTAATTTTAAAAAGCTTTTCAGCATGTTGCCTTATACTTGCCCATGTTGAAACTCATCTACCACCTTTCTGCTCTTCCACATAGGCCCTAGAGAGCACACTGGTATTTATCCTTGTAAGGTACCCATTTTGCTCCCTGCAAGGGTTGTATTTAAGCAGCAAGCCTTATTCCATACAATTTATAGAGATATTAAGATGAGCTCAGGGTACCAGAAGACCTTCAATACTTTTTAGTTTAAAATGTCAAATGACTTTTTTCCTTTTTATTCTGAAAATTTTCAAATTACAAAAAAATTGGAAAGTTACTGAACATCTTTATCTCTTCACAAGATTCTCAGAATTACGAGTTGCTAACATTTTAGCCACTTTGTGTACTCTCCTTCTCTCATTCTCTCTCTCTCTCCAGATATGTATATATATATATATATATATATATATATAATGCATAAACGTATATATATTTAACTTATTGCTAAACCATTTGAAAATAAGTTGTAGACATCACATGTTATCCCAAATAATTTAGCATATATCTATTACAAATTAGCCTATTTTTAGTAGAACCAAAAGACCATCACATATCTAAAGAAATTGTCAATATTATCAAATATACAGCCATATACAAATTCCCCAAATTTTCCCACAAATATAATGTTTTCAGTCCTTAATCCGATCAATATTCATAAATGCATTTGTTATATAATTTTAGTCTTTTTAAATCTAGAACAGTTTCCCTGCTGCCCCCTTGACCCTTAATAATGACCTTCTCTTAATTGAGGAATCCAGATCAGCTAGTTGTTTTGTAGAATGTCAAATATTCTGATTGTTTCTTTACGATTATATTCAGCTTAAACATGTTTGGCAAGAATACATATTGGTGTTGTTTTCTATTTGCCATTTTGTCACACCCAGAGGTTTATAGCATCAGGTTATCCTTCTACTGGTGATGCTATGTTGATTTGTTGATCAAAGTGGTGACCATAGAATCTCTCCATCTACACTTTCCCCTTTTTAATTAGTAAGTAATTAGTGATATTTTATAGCCATGTGGATATCCTATTCCCCAACAATGTTTTGTTTAATAGTTTTAGTATCCACTGATGACACTATATGATTGAATCAATCACACAATGAAGGTGTCAGAATGATGATTTGTTACCATTTCCTCACTATATATTAGTGGACACTTTTTTGTTAAGGAGAGTATCCCACCACAACACACATACATTTTAAAAATTTGATCTTCCTCTTTCCCTCCCCTACAGATTTTTTAGAAGTATCACAAAGAATTCATGGATATATATATATATATATATTTTTTTTTTATTTGAGGTGTTTTTATGCACTGTCATTGATATTATTTTTATGATAAAATTGTCTAAAACTTGGCCAGTGACAACTTCTTAAATCTAACTCCTGTGTCCTTTCGATATTACCCCATTAGACTTTGAGCACATCTTTCCTTTCTGATATTATCAAATTATTTTAATAGCACTTATGTTTTATAAAGATTATACAATATTAACATTTAGAAAACTTGGAAACAAACCAAAGCCCAAAGACAAAGCAAAATTCACGTGTAATTCTATTACCCTGAGGTAACCACTGTTACCACTTTTGTTAACAGTGCCACCAGTCCTCTCTCTCTCCCTCGTTCTCTCTCTCTCTCTATATATATATATATATATGTATATATATATATATATATATATATATATAAAATTAATGAGGTCATTTAATTAAATTGTTTTCTACATTATTGTTTTCAGGGATTACATACTGTTCCAGCATGTGGATTTACCATAATTTATTTAACTAGATCTTTATGATTAAATATTGCCCTTTTATTGAAGATTTTAAAGTTTATTAACAGACAACTACAAATTATATTCTATTATAATTTTAAAAGTCATCTGTGTCTATGATTATGTTTTTTCTCATTCCTTTTGATCTGTATTTGTGTTTATTCCTTTGCCTCTCTTTCTTTTAGGTGGTCATATTGTAAATATTATCTCTGGATTTTGGATACTTCTGTTTGTTATTGAATTATAACTTACATACAATAAAAATTCACCGTTTTAAAGGAGTACAGTTGTAAGAATTTTGGCAAACATGTAGACATATGATCACCACTATAATTAAAATATGGAATATTTTCATTACCCCCCAAATTCCCTCTTGTTGTATTATAGTAAGTTCCCTACACTCATCCTTAACCTCTGGTAACCAGTGATCTGACTTCTCTCTCTATAGCTATGACTTTTACAGAATTTTGTATAAATTGAATGATACAGTATATAGCCTTTTCAGTCTTGCCTTTTTTCACTTAGCATAATGCTTTTGAAATTCATTTATGTTACTGTAGAATTAGGAGTTCATCCCTTTTTGTCATTTATTCTTTCTTATTGTGGTATTCCATTGTATGGATGTACCAAGTTTTGTCTTTCTGCCAGTTGATGGGCATTGGTCTTGTTTCCAGTTTAGGACTATTATGAATAAAGCTTCTATGAGCATGCAGGTACACGTTTTGTATAGACATACATCCACATGCTCTTAGGTAAAAACCTAGGATAAAGATTGCTGGGTTATATGAAGTGTATATTTAGCTATGTAAGATAGTGTAAGTGTATATTTAGCTTTGTAAAAAACTGCCAGACTGTATAAGTGTATATTTAGTTATGTAAGAAACTGCCAGTAAGTGTATATTTAGCTATGTAAGAAACTGCCAGACTGTTTTCCAAGATGGCTATGCCATTTTGCATTTTTGTCAGCAATGTATGAGAGTTTCAGGTGCTCCACCTCTTTGTGAACATTTGATTTCATCAGGCTTTTCAATTTTAGCCTTTCTAGTGAGTTTGTATTAATATACAATTGTGGTTTTACTTTAATAAATTTTCCTAATTACTAATTATGTTTGACAACTTTTCCTGCACTTACTGGACATTCATACATCTTCTTTGATGAAATGATTGTTCCAATCTCTTGCCCATTTAGTTGTTGTTTTTCGTCCCCTTGTCATTAGGTTGCAAGATATATATTCAGCATACAAGTCCTGTATCAATTATACTTAGGACATATATATTCTAACAATCTATAGCTTTCTTTTTATTTTCTTAAAAGTCTTTTTGAAGAACACATTTCTTAATTTTGATGAAGTACAAATACTTTTTTAACATCTTTATTGGAGTATAATTGCTTTACAATGTTGTGTTAGTTTCTGCTGTATAACAAACTGAATCAGCTATACGTATACATATATCCTCATATCCCCTCCGTCTTGTGTCTCCCTCTTACCCTCCCTATCACACAACTCTAGGTGGTCACAAAGCACAGAGAGCTGATCTCCCTGTGCTATGAAGCTGCTTCCCACTAGCTATTTTATATTTGGTAGTGTATATATGTAAATGCTACTCTCTCATGACTTTCCAACTTACACTTCCCCCTCCCGGTGTCCTCAAGTTCCTTCTATAAGTCTGCATCTTTATTCCTATCTTGCTAGATTAATCAGAACTTTTTTTTTTAAACTCCATATATATGTGTTAGCATATGGTAATTGTTTTTCTCATTCTGACTTACTTCACTCTGTATGACAGATCCTATGTCCATGCATCTCACTACAGATAACTCAATTGTGTTGCTTTCTATGGCTGAGTAATATTCCATTCTATATATGTGTCAAATCTTCTTTATCATTCATCTGTCAATGGACACTTAGGTTGTTTCCACATCCTGGCTATTCTAAATGGAGCTGCAATGAATATTGTGGTACTTGACTCTCTTTGAATTATGGTTTTCTCAGAGTATATGTCCAGTAGTGGAATTGCTGGGTCATATGGTAGTTCTGTTTTTAGTTTTTTAAGGAACCTCCATACGGTTGTCCATAGTGACTATATCAACTTACATTCCCACCAACAGTGTAAGAGGGTTCCCTTTTCTCCACACCCTCTACAGCATGTATTGTTTGTAGATTTTTTAACCATGGCCATTCTGAATGGTGTGAGGTGATACCTCATTGTGGTTTTGATTTGCATTTCTCTAATGATTAGTGATGTCGAGCATCCTTTCATGTGTTTGTTGGCCAACTGTATATAATCTTTGGAGAAATGTCTCTTTAGGTCTTCTGCTCATGTTTGGATTGGGCTGCTTGTTTTTTTGATATTGAGCTGCATGGACTGCTTGTAAA
Organism: Monodon monoceros; assembly: GCF_005190385.1. Classification (NCBI taxonomy): domain Eukaryota; kingdom Metazoa; phylum Chordata; class Mammalia; order Artiodactyla; family Monodontidae; genus Monodon; species Monodon monoceros. The sequence continues at coordinate 55,286,893 of NW_021703779.1, read as the reverse complement.
TTTTGGAGCTTAATCCTTTGTCAGTTGTTTCATTTGCAAATATTTTCTCCTATTCTGAGTGTTGTCTTTTCATCTTGTTTATGGTTTCCATTGCTGTGAAAAAGCTTTTAAGTTGTATTAGGTCCCATTTGTTTATTTTTGTTTTTATTTCCATTTCTCTAGGAGGTTGGTCAAAAAGGATCTTGCTGTGATTTATGTCAACGGGTCTTCTTATGTTTTCCACTAAGAGATTTTTTTTTTTTTTTTTTTTTTGCAGTACATGGGCCTCTCACTGTTGTGGCCTCTCCCATTGTGGAGCACAGGCTCCAGACGCACAGGCCCAGCGACCATGGCTCACGGGCCCAGCTGCTCCACAGCATGTGGGATCCTCCTGGCCTGGGGCATGAACCCGTGTCCCCTGCATCAGCAGGCAGACTCTCAACCACTGCGCCACCAGGGAAGCCCTCCACTAAGAGATTTTTAGTGTCTGGCCTTACCTTTAGGCGTTTAAACCATTTTGAGTTTATTTTTGTGTATGGTGTTAGGAAGTGTTCTAATTTCATTCTTCTACATGTAGCTGTCCAGTTTTCTCAGCACCACTTATTGAAGATGTTGTCCTTTCTCCATTGTATATTCTTGCCTCCTTTATCAAAAATAAGGTGATCATATGTGCATGGGTTTATCTCAAGCTTTCTATCCTGTCCCGTTGATCTATATTTCTGCTTTTTGTGCCAATACCATACTCTCTTGATTACTGTAGCTTTGTAGTATAGTCTGAAGTCAGGGAGCCTGATTCCTACAGCTCCGTTTTTTATTTCTCAAGATTTATTTGGCTATTCAGGTTCTTTTGTGGTCCAATACAAATTGTGAAATTTTTTGTTCTAGTTCTGTGAAAAATGCCATTGGTAGTTTGATAAGGATTGCATTGAATCTGTAGATTGCTTTGGGTAATATAGTCATTTTCACAAAGTTGATTCTTCCAATCCAAGAATATGGTATAGCTCTCCATCTGTTTGTATCATCTTTAATTTCTTTCATCAGTGTCTTATAGCTTTATGCATACATGTCCTTTGTCTCTTCAGGTAGGTTTATTCCAGGGTGTTTTATTCTTTCTGTTGCAATGGTAAGTGGAAATGTTTCCTTAATTTCTTTTTCAGATTTTTCATCATTAGTGTAGAAGAATGAAAGATATTTCTGTGCATTAATTTTGTATCTTGTTACTTTATCAAATTCACAGATTAGATCTGTGGTTTCTGGTAGCATATTTAGGAATTTTTATGTATAATATCATGACATCTGCAAACAATGACAGGTTTACTTCTTTTTTTCCGATTTGGATTCCTTTTATTTCTTTTTCTTCTCTGATTGCTGTGGATAAAACTTCCAAAACTATATTGAATAATACTGGTAAGAGTGGGCATCGTTGTGTTTTCCCTGATTTTAGAGGAAATGGTTTCACTTTTTCACCATTGAGAACGATGTTGACTGTGTGTTTGTCATATATGGCCTGTATTATGTTGAGGTAAGTTCCCTCTATGCCTACTGTCTGTAGAGTTTTTATCATAAATGGTGTTGAATTTTGTCAAAATCTTTTTCTGCATTTACTGAGATGATTGTATGATTTTATCCTTCAGTTTGTTAATATGGTGTATTACATTGATTGATCTGCATATATCAAATACTCCTTTCATTCCTGGGATAAACCCCACTTGCTCATGGTGTATGATCCTTTTAATATGTTCTTGGATTCTGTTTGCTAACATTTTGTTGAGGATATTTGCATCTATGTTCGTCAGTGATATTGGCCTGTAATTTTCTTTTTTTGCGACATCTTTGTCTGTTTTTAGTATCAAGGTGATGGTGGCCTTGTGGAATGAGTTTTGGAATGTGCCTCCCTCTGGTATATTTTGGAAGAGTTTGAGAAGGATAGGTGTTAGCTCTTCTCTAAATGTTTGATAGAATTCGCCTGTGAATCCATCTGGTCCTGAGCTTTTGTTTGGTAGAAGATTTTTAATCACAGTTTCAATTTCAAGGCTTGTGATTGGTCTGTTTATATTATCTATTTCTTCCTGGTTCAGTCTCGGAATGTTGTGCTTTTCTAAGAATTTGTGCATCTCTTCCAGGTTGCCCATTTTTTTGGCATTTAGTTGCTTGTAGTAATCTCTCATGATCCTTTGTATTTCTGCAGTGTCAGTTGTTATTTCTCCTTTTTCATTTCTAAATGTGTTGATTTGAGTTTTCTCCATTTTTTTCTTGATGAGTCTGGCTAGTTGTTTATCAGTTATTTTTTTATCTTCTCAAAGAACCAGCTTCAAGTTTTATTGATCTTGGTATTGTTTCCTTCATTTCTTTTTCACTTATTTCTGATCTGTTTTTTATGATTTCTTTCCTTCTGCTAATTTTGTCAGTTTTTTCTTGTTTATCTTTCTCAAATTGCTTTAGGTGTAAGGTTAGGTGGTTTATTTGAGATGTTTCTTGCTTCTTGAGATAGGATTGTGTTGCTCTAAACTTCCCTCTTAGAACTGGTTTTGCTGCATCCCAAAGGTTTTGGATTGTCTTGTTTTTATTGTCATTTGTTTCTAGGCATTTTTTGATTTCCTCTTTGATTTCTTCAGTGATTTCTTGGTTATTTAGTATGGCATTGTTTAGCCTCCACGTACTTGTTCTTTTTCCAGTTTTTTTTTTCCTGTAATTGATATCTAGTCTCATAGTGTTGTGGTCAGAAACAATACTTGATATGATTTCAGTTTTCTTTAATTTACCAAGGCTTGATTTGTGACCCAAGATATGATCTATCCTAGAGAGTGTCCCATAAGCACTTGAGAAGAAAGTTTATTGTGTTTTTTCTGGATGGAATGTCCTATAAATATCAATTAATTCCATCTTGATTGATGTGTCATTTAAAGCTTGTGTTCCTTTTTTATTTTCATTTTGGATGATCTGTCCATTGGTGAAAGAGGGGTGTCAAAGTCCCCTACTATTACTGTGTTAATGTTAAATTCCCCTTTTATGGCTGTGAGCATTTGTCTTACGTATTGAGGTGCTCCTATGTTGGGTGCTTCAATATTTACAATTGTTATATCTTCTTCTTGGATTGATTCCTTGATCATTATGTAGTGTGCTTCTTTGTCTCTTGTAATAGTCTTTATTTTAAAGTCTACTTTGTCTGAAATGAGAATTGGTACTCAAGGTTTATTTTTATTTCCATTTGCATGGAATATCTCTTTCCATCCCCTCACTTTCAGGCTTTATGTGTCCCTAGGTCTGAAGTGGGTCTCTTTTAGACAGCGTATTTTTGGGTCTTGTTTTTGTATCCATTCAGCCAGTTTATGTCTATTGGTTGGAGCATTTAATCCATTTACATTTAAGGTAATTATCAATATATATGTTCCTATTACCATTTTCTTAATTGTTTTGAGTTTGCTTTTGTAGGTATTTTCCTTCTGCTGTGTTTCCTCCCTAGAGAAGTTCCTTTAGCACTTTTTGTAAACCTGGTATGGTGGTTCTGAATTCTCTTAACTTTTGCTTATATGTAAAGATTTTAGTTTCTCCATCAAATCTAAATATGTTCCTCACTGGTAGAGTAATTTTGGTTGTAGATTTTTCTCTTTCATCACTTAAAATATGTCCTGCCATTCCCTTCTGTCTTGCAGATTTCTGTTGAATGTTCAGCTGTTAACCTTATGGGGGTTCCCTTGTATGTTATTTGGTGCTTTTTGCTTGTTGCTTTAACATTTTTTCTTTGTATTTAATTTTCGATTGTTTGATTAATATGTGTCTTGGCGTATTTCCTTTCCCATGTTAGGGAAGTTTTCAACTATAATCTCTTCAGATGTTTTTTCAGAACCTCTTTTTCTTCTAGGACCTCTGTAGTTCGAATGTTGTTGCATTTAATGTTGTCCCAGAGGTCTCTGAGAGTGTCCTCAATTCTTTGCATTCTTTTTTTCTTTTTTCTGCTCTGCAGTAGTTATTTCCACTCTTTTATCTTCCAGGTCACTTATCCTTCTTCCATCTCAGTTATTCTGCTATTGATTGCTTCTAGAGAAATTTTTATTTCATTTACTGTGCTGTTCATCATTGTTTGTTTGCTCTTTAGTTCTTCTAGGTCCTTGTTCAATGTTTCTTGTATTTTTCCATTTTCTTTCTGAGATTTTCTATAATCTTTACTATCATTAGTCTGAATTCCTTTTTAGGTAGACTCCCTATTTCCTCTTCATCTGGTTGGTCTGGTGGGTGTTTACCTTGTTCCTTCATCAGCTGAATATTTCCTTGTCTTCTCTTTTTGCTTAACTTACTGTGTTTGGGATCTCCTTCTCCCAGGCTGCATGCTCTTAGTTCTCATTGTTTTTTGTTGTCTGCCCCCAGTGGGTGAGTTTTGTTCAGTTGCTTGTGTAGGCTTTCTGGTGGAGGAGACTGGTGTCTGTGTTCTGGTGGGTAGGGCTGGACATTGTCTTTCTGTTGGGCAGGGCTGCACCCAGTGGTGTGTTTTGGGATATCTATGAACTTATTTTGATCTTGGCAGCCTCTCTTCTAATGTTGGTATTGTGTTCCTGTCTTGCTAGTTATTTGGCGTGGCATGTCCAGCCCTGGAACTTGCTGGCCATTGGGTGGGGCTCTGTCTTAGCTTTGAGATGTAGATCTCTTGGAGAGCCCTCACTGATTGATATTACGTTGGGCTGGGAGGTGTCTGGTAGCCCAATGTCCTGAACTCGGCTCTCACTCCTCAGAGGCTCAGGCCTGACACCAGGCCGGGACACCAAGACTCTGTTAGCCACAGGCTGAGAAGAAAAGTGAAAAAAAATTAATTTAAATATTTTTAAAGTTTTTTAATAAAATATTTTTAAAATAAAAAATATTTAAAAATATTAAAATAAAAAGTAAAATATAATAAAAAAGAAGAGAGCAACCACACCAATAAACAAATCCACCAATGACAACCAATGCTAAAATATACTAAGGTAAACATAAAAATCACAAACAAGTGAGTCATACAGAGCAGCCCTGAAGTCTACAGTTGTTCCCCAAACCCACCAACTCGATTTTGGGTTGAATTGTTGTCTATTCAGGTATTCCATAGATGCAGAGTACCTCAAGTTGATTGTGGGGATTTAATCTGTTACTCCTGAGGCTGCACATAGAAATTTCCCTTTCTCTTTTTGTTCACACAGCTCCTGGGTTTCAGCTTGGTTTTGGCCCCATCTCTGCTTGTAGGTTCTTTTCCCACCCAGACAGGGTGGAGTTAAAGCAGTGGCTGATTATGGGGCTCTGGCTCACTCATGCTGAAGGTAGGAAGGACTAAGATAGTTATAATTGGAATGCAGGGAAAGCCAGCTGTGGCAGAGGCTGACGTGATGTGGCAAAAGCCTGAGGTGTGTCATGTATTCTCCCGGAGAAGTTGTCTCTGAATCATGGGACCCTGGCAGTGGTGGGCCGCACAGGCTCTGTGGGGGGGTGGTGGCACATGTATAGTGACCTGTGCTTGCACACAGGATTCTTGGTGGCTGCAGCAGCAGCATTAGTGTTTCATGCCCATCTCTGGTGTCTGAGCTGACAGCTGTGGCTCACGCCCATCTCTGGAACTCGTTTAGGTGGTGCTCTGCCTTCTGTGGGCAGACAGGGAAGGAAACCTCTCTCCTCGAGCACCACAAAACAATGGTCTCTTGCCTCTTAGTCAGGTCCAGGGTTTTTCCTGGACTCCCTCCTGGCTAGCTTTGGAAACCTAGCCCCCTTCAGGCTGTGTTCACGCAGCCAACCTCAGTCCTCTCCATGAGATCTGACTTCCAAAGCCTGAACCTCAGTTCACAGCCCCCACCCACCCCGGTGGGTGAGCAGACAAGCCTCTTAGGCTAGTGAGTGCTGGTCATCTCTGATCCTCTGTGCAGGAATCTCTCTGCTTTGCCTTCTGCACCCCTGTTGTTGTGCTATCCTTCATGGCTCCAAACCACCCCACCCTTCCCACCTCCATCTCCGCCAGTGAGGGGGTTTCCCAGTGTGTGGAAACTTTTCCTCCTTCACAGCTCCCTCCCAGACGTGAAGGTCCCATCCCTATTCTTCTGTCTCTGGTTTTGTTTTTTTTTTTGCCTTACCCACGTATGTGGGGATTTTCTTGCATTTGAGAAGTCTGATGTCTTCTGCCAGCATTCAGTAGGTATTCTTTAGAAGTTGTTCCACATGTAGATAGATTGTTGATGTATTTGTGGGGAATAATGTGATCTCCATGTTTTAATCCTCTGCCATCTTGAAGATCCACCATTTTTTCTTTTTCTATGTTTTATTCTTTTTGTACTCTATTTACAAGATCTTTGCTTAATCCAAGATCTTGGAAATTGTTTTCCTATATTTTCTTCTAGAAATTTTATATTTTTAGCTATTACATTTAGAAGTATGATCCCATTTAATTTATTTTTTAATACAGTGTAAGGTAATAGTTGAATTGTATTTTACATATGGACTTTCAATTTTCCCAGTAACATTTTCTTAAAAGTTTATCCTCTCCTCCATTGAATTGTCTTGCACATTACTCGAAACTAAATGTGTATATAAATAAGTATGTGTAGGTATATCTCTGCACTCTGTTCTTTTCCATTGATTTATGTGTCTATCTTTATGTAAATACCACACTTTTTTGATTACTGTAACTTTGTTGTAAGTCTTGAAATGAAATATTGTAAGTGTTCCAACAACATCTTCTCTTTCTCTTCCCCCTCCTCCCCTTCCCATCTTCTTCCTTTTCTTCCTCTTCTACTTTTCCTTCCTCTTCTTATTCTTCTTCATTATTCTAAACTCCTTGCATTTTCATATAAATTTTAGAATTAGCTTGCTGTTTCCAAGAAAAATGTCACCACCTGTGATTTTAATTGAGATTGTGTTGGGTGTATATATTACAAGAAGAGTAGATATGTTAACAATATTGAGTGTACTGAGCTATGAATATGAAACATCTCTTAATTTATTATGGCTTTCCTTAAATTCTCTCAACAGTGATTTGCCTATTCCAGACATCTAAAAAGAATGCAATCATAAAATATATGTTGTTTTATAACTGGCCTCTTTTACTTTCACATAATATTTTCAGGGTTCATCCATATTGTAGCATGTATCAGTATTTCATTATTTTTTATTGCTAGATAATAGTCCATTGTATGGATATATTGTATTTCTTTATCCTTTCACTAATTGGTGAACATTTGGATTGTTTCCACTTTTGCCTAGTATACATACTACTGTTACGAATATTTACATACAAGTTTTTGCATGTATATATATATTTACATTTCTCTTACAGCTGGGAGTAGATTTTTTGAGTCATATGATAAGTCTATATATAAGTTTTAAAGAAACTGCCAAAATGTTTGCCAAAATGGCTGTACTAACTCATATTTCCACCAACAGTATATCATGGTTGCAATTTAGCTACATCTGTGACAACATTTATGTTTGCCTGCATTTTAGATTATAGCCATCCTACTGGGTGTGAAGTGGTCCTTGCCATGGTTTTAATTTCTATTTCCCTAATGTTTAATGATATTAATCATCTTCTCATGTGCTTATTAGCCATTTGCACATCTACTTGGGATAATACTCAAATTCCTTGCTTATTTTTTTTTAACATTTTTATTGGGGTATAATTGCTTTACAATGGTGTGTTAGTTTCTGCATTATAACAAAGTGAATCAGTTATACATATACATATGTTCCCATATCTCTTCCCTCTTGCATCTCCCTCCCTCCCACGCTCCCTATCCCACCCATCCAGGTGGTCACAAAGCACCGAGCTGATATCCCTGTGCCATGCGGCTGCTTCCCACTAGCTATCTACATTACGTTTGTTAGTGTGTATATGTCCATGACTCTCTCGTGCCCTGTCACAGCTCACCCTTCCCCCTGCCCATAACCTCAAGTCCGTTCTCCAGTAGGTCTGTATCTTAATTCCTGTCTTACCACTAAGTTCTTCATGACACTTTTATTTTCTTAAATTCCATATATCTGTGTTAGCATACGGTATTTGTCTTTTTCTTTCTGACTTATTTCACTCTGTATGACAGACTCTAGGTCTATCCACCTCATTACAAATAGCTCAATTTCATTTCTTTTTATGGCTGAATAATATTCCATTGTATATATGTGCCACATCTTCTTTATTCATTCATCTGATGATGGGCATTTAGGTTGTTTCCATCTCTGGGCTACTGTAAATAGAGCTGCAAGGAACATTTTGGTACATGACTCTTTTTGAATTTTGGTTTTCTCAGGGTATATGCCCAGTAGTGGGCTTGCTGGGTCATATGGTAGTTCTATTTGTAGTTTTTTAAGGAACCTCCATACTGTTCTCAATACTGGCTGTACCAATTCACATTCCCACCAGCAGTGCAAGAGTGTTCCATTTTCTCCACACCCTCTCCAGCATTTATTGTTTCTAGAATTTTTGATGATGGCCATTCTGACTGGTGTAAGGTGATATCGCATTGCAGTTTTGATTTGCATTTCTCTAATGATTAACGATGTTGAGCATTCTTTCATGTGTTTGTTGGCAGTCTCTATATCTTCTTTGGAGAAATGTCTATTTTGGTCTTCTGCCCATTTTTGGATTGGGTTGTTTGTTTTTTTGTTATTGAGCTGCATGAGCTGCTTGTAAATTTTGGAGATTAATCCTTTGTCAGTTGCTTCATTTGCAAATATTTTCTCCCATTCTGAGGGTTGTCTTTTGGTCTTGTTTATGGTTTCCTTTGCTGTGCAAAAGCTTTTAAGTTTAATTAGGTCCCATTTGTTTATTTTTGTTTTTATTTCCATTACTCTAAGAGGTGGGTCAGAAAGGATCTTGCTGTGATTTATGTCATAGAGTGTTCTGCCTATGTTTCCCTCTAAGTGTTTGATAGTTTCTGGCCTTACATTTAGGTCTTTAATCCATTTTGAGCTTATTTTTGTGCATGGTGTTAGGGAGTGATTTAATCTCATACTTTTACATGTATCTGCCCAGTTTTCCCAGCACCACTTATTGATGAGGCTGTCTTTTCTCCACTGTACATTCCTGCCACCTTTATCAAAGATAAGGTGTCCATATGTGCGTGGGTTTATCTCTGGGCTTTCTATCCTGTTCCATTGATCTATCTTTCTGTTTTTGTTCCAGTACCATACTGTCTTGATTACTGTAGCTTTGTAGTATAGTCTGAAGACAGGGAGCCTGATTCCTCCAACTCCTTTTTTCGTTCTCAAGATTGCTTTGGCTATTCGGGGTCTTTTGTGTTTCCATACAAATTGCGAAATTTTTGTACTAGTTCTGTGAAAAATGCCAGTGGTAGTTTGATAGGAATTGCATTGAATCTATAGATTGCTTTGGGTAGTAGAGTCATTTTCACAATGTTGATTCTTCTAATCCAGAACATTGTATATCTCTCCATCTATTTGTATCATCTTTAATTTCTTGCATCAGTGTCTTATAATTTTCTGCATACAGGTCTTTTGTCTCCTTAGGTAGGTTTATTCCTAGATATTTTATTCTTTTACTTTCAATGGTAAATGGGAGTGTTTTCTTGATTTCACTTTCAGATTTTTCATCATAAGTATATAGGGATGCCAGAGATTTCTTTGCATTAATTTTGTATCCTGCTACTTTACTAAATTCATTGATTAGCTGTAGTAGTTTTCTGGTAACATCCTTAGGATTCTCTATGTATAGTATCATGTCATCTGCAAACAGTGACAGCTTTACATCTTCTTTTCCAATTTGGATTCCTTTTATTTACTTTTCTTCTCTGATTGCTGTGTCTAAAACTTCCAAAACTATGTTGAATAAGAGTGGTGAGAGTGGGCAACCTTGTCTTGTTCCTGATCTTAGTGGAAATGCTTTCAGTTTTTCACCATTGAGGATGATGTTGGCTGTGGGCTTGTCATATATGGCCTTTATTATGTTGAGGAAAGTTCCCTCTATGCCTACTTTCTGCAGGGTTTTTATCATAAATGCGTGTTGAATTTTGTCAAAAGCTTTCTCTGCATCTATTTAGATGATCATATGGTTTTTCTCCTCCAATTTGTTAATATGGTTTATCACATTGATAGATTTGCGCATATTGAAGAATCCTTGCATTCCTAGAAAAAACCCCACTTGATCATGGTGTATGATCCGTTTAATGTGCTGTTGGATTCTGTTTGCTAGTATTTTGTTGAGGATTTTTGCATCTATGTTCATCAGTGATATTGGCCTGTAGTTTTCTTTCTTTGTGACATCCTTGTCTGGTTTTGGTATCAAGGTGATGGTGGCCTCGTAGAAGGAATTTGGGAGTGTTCCTCCCTCTGCTATATTTTGGAAGAGTTTGAGAAGGATAGGTGTTAGCTCTTCTCTAAATGTTTGATAGAATTCGCCTGTGAGGCCATCTGGTCCTGGGCTTTTGTTTGTTGGAAGATTTTTAATCACAGTTTCAATTTCAGTGCTTGTGATTGGTCTGTTCATATTTTCTGCTTCTTCCTGATTCAGTCTTGGCAGGTTGTGTATTCCTAAGAATTTGTCCATTTCTTCCAGATTGTCCATTTTACTGACATAGAGTTGCTTATCGTTATCTCTCATGATCTTTTTTATTTCTGCAGTGTCAGTTGTTACTTCTCCTGTTTCATTTCTAATTCTATTGATTTGAGTCTTCTCCCTTTTTTTCTTGATGAGTCTGGCTAGTGGTTTATCTATTTTGTTTATCTTCTCAAAGAACCAGCTTTTAGTTTTATTGATGTTTAATATTGTTTCCTTCATTTCTTTTTCATTTATTTCTGATCTGATATTTATGATTTCTTTCCTTCTGCTAGCTTTGGGGTTTTTTTTGTTCTTCTTTCTCTAATTGCTTGAGGTGCAAGGTTAGGTTGTTTATTCGAGATGTTTCCTGCTTCTTAAGGTGGGCTTGTATTGCTATAAACTTCCCCGTTAGAACTGCTTTTGCTCCATCCCATAGGTTTTGGGTCGTTTTGTCTCCATTGTCATTTGCTTCTAGGTATTTTTTTATTTCCTCTTTGATTTCTTCAGTGATCTCTTGATTATTAAGTAGTGTATTATTTAGCCCCCATGTGTTTGTATTTTTTACAGATCTTTTCCTGTAATTGATATCTAGTCTCATGGCGTTGTGGTCGGAAAAGATACTTGATACAATTTCAATTTTCTTAAATTTACCAGGGCTTGCTTTGTGACCCAAGATATGATCTATCCTGGAGAATGTTCCATGAGCACTTGAGAGAAATGTGTATTCTGTGGTTTTTGGATGGAGTGTCCTATAAATATCAGTTAAGTCCATCTTGTTTAATGTATCATTTAAAGCTTGTGTTTCCTTATTTATTTTCATTTTGGATGATCTGTCCATGGGTGAAAGTGGTGTGTTAAAGTCCCCTACTATGAATGTGTTACTGTCGATTTCCCCTTTTATGGCTGTTAGTATTTGCCTTATGTATTGAGGTGCTCCTATGTTGGGTGCCTAATTATTTACAATTGTTATATCTTCTTCTTGGATCAATCCCTTGAGCATTATGTAGTGTCCTTCTTTGTCTCTTCTAATAGTCCTTATTTTAATGTCTGTTTTGTCTGATATGAGAATTGCTACTCCAGCTTTCTTTTGGTTTCCATTTGCATGGAATATCTTTTTCCATCCCCTTACTTTCAGTCTGTATGTGTCTCTAGGTCTGAAGTGGGTCTCTTGTAGAGAGCATATATAAGGGTTTTGTTTTTGTATCCATTCAGCCAATCTGTGTCTTTTGGTGGGAGCATTTAGTCCATTTACATTTAAGGTAATTATTGATATGTATGTTCCTATTCCCATTTTCTAAATTGTTTTGGGTTCGTTATTATAGGTCTGTTCCTTCTCTTGTGTTTCTTGTCTAGAGAAGTTCCTTTAGCATTTGTTGTAAAGCTGGTTTGGTGGTGCTGAACTCTCTCAGCTTTTGCTTGTCTGTAAAGGTTTTAATTTCTCCATCGAATCTGAATGAGATCCTTGCTGGGTAGAGTAGTCTTCGATGCAGGTTTTTCTCCTTCACCACTTTCAGTATGTTCTGCCACTCCCTTTTGGCTTGTAGGGTTTCTGCTGAGAGATCAGCTGTTAACCTTATGGGGATTCCCTTGTGTGTTATTTGCTTTTCCCTTGCTGCTTTTAGTATGCTTTCTTTGTGTTTAATTTTTGACAGTTTGATTAATATGCGTCTTGGCATATTTCTCCTTGTATTTATCCTGTATGGGACTCTCTGTGCTTCCTGAACTTGATTAACTATTTCCTTTCCCATATTAGGGAAGTTTTCAACTATAATCTCTTCAAATATTTTCTCAGTCCCTTTCTTTTTCTCTTCTTCTTCTGGAACCCCTACAAGTCGAATGTTGTTGTGTTTAATGTTGTCCCAGAGGTCTCTGAGACTGCCCTCAGTTATTTTCATTCTTTTTTCTTTATTCTGCTTTGCAGTAGTTATTTCCACTATTTTATCTTCCCAGTCACTTATCCGTTCTTCTGCCTCAGTTATTCTGCTATTGATCCCATCTAGAGTACATTTAATTTCATTTATTGTGTTCATCGTTGCTTGTTTCATCTTTATTTCTTCTAGGTCCTTGTTAACTGTTTCTTGCATTTTGTCCATTCTATTTCCAAAATTTTGGATCATCCTTACTATCACTATTCTGAATTCTTTTTCATGTAGACTGCCTATTTCCTCTTCATTTGTTAGGTCTGGTGGGTTTTTATCTTGCTCGTTCATCTGCTGTGTGTTTTTCTGTCTTCTCATTTTGCTTATCTTACTGTGTTTGGGGTCTCCATTTTGCAGGCTGCAGGTTCGTAGTTCCTGCTGTTTTTGATGCCTGTCTCCAATGGCTAAGGTTGGTTCAGTGGGTTGTGTAGGCTTCCTGGTGGAGGGGACTAGTGCCTGTGTTCTGGTGGATGAGGCTGGATCTTCTCTCTCTAGTGGGCAGTTTCACGTCTGATGGTGTGTTTTGGGGTGTCTGTGGCCTTATTATGATTTTCGGCAGCCTCTCTGCTAATGGGTGGGGTTGTGGTCCTGTTTTGCTAGTTGTTTGGCATAGGTTGTCCAGCACTGTAGCTTGCTGGTCGTTGAGTGAAGCTGGGTGCTGGTGTTAAGATGGAGGTCTCTGGGAGGTTTTCACCGTTTGATATTATGTGGAGCTGGGAGGTCTCCTGTTTACCAGTGTCCTGAAGTTGGCTCTCCCACCTCAGAGGCAAAGCCCTGACTCCTGGCTGGAGTACCAAGATCCTTTCATCCACACGGCTCAGAATAAAAGGGAGAAAAAGTAGAGAGAATTAGTAGAAGTATGAAGAAAGGAAGAAAGAAAGAAAGAAAGAAAGGAGGGAAGGAAGGCAGGATGGAAGGAAGGAAGGAAGGAAGAAAGAAAGAAGCAAAGAAGGGAAGAAGGCAAGATGAAAAGTAAGGAGGGAGGGAGGGAGGGAGGAAGGAAGGAAGGAGGGAAGGAAGGAAAAAGGATAGAAAGAAAGAAGATACCATAAAATAAAATAAAGTATAATAAAGTTATTGAATTAAAAAATCTTTATTTAGAAAGAAAAAATGGATGGATAGAACCTTAGGACAAATGTTGGAAGCAAAGCTATACAGACAAAATCTTACACAGAAGCATACACATACACCCTCACAAAAAGAGGTATAGGGGAAAAAATCATAAATCTTGCTCTCAGAGACCACCTCCTCAATTTGGGATGATTCGTTGTCTAAAGGAGGGAAGGAAGGAAGGAAGGAAGGAAAGAAAGAAAGAAAGAAAGAAAGAAAGAAAGAAAGAAAGAAAGAAAGAAAGAAAGAAGGAAAGAAAGAAAGAAGGTAAAGTATAATAAAGTTATTAAAATTAATTATTACGAAAAAAATTTAAAAAAAACACCATGGACGGACAGATCCCTAGGACAAATGGTGGAAGCAAAACTATACAGAGAAGATCTCACACAGAAGCATACACATACACATTCACAAAAAGGAGGAAAAGGGGGAAAAATTATAGGTCTTGCTCTCGAAGCCCACCTCCTCAGTTTAGGATGACTTGTTGTCTATTCATGTATTTCACAGATGCAGGGTACATCAAGTTGATTGTGGAGCTCTAATCCGCTGTTTCTGAGGCTGCTGGGAGAGATTTCCCTTTCTCTTCTTTGTTCTCACAGCTCACAGAGTCTCAGCTTTGGATTTGGCCCTGCCTATGCGTGTAGGTCGCTGGAGGGCATCTGTTTTTTGCTCAGACAGGATGGGATTAAAGGAGCCGCTGATTCGGGGGCTCTGGTGCACTCAGGCCGGGGGGAGGGAGGGCCCTTGTTTATTTTTTAATTAGGTCATTTGTGTTGTTATTGTTAGGTTATCATCCTCAGCTCAGGTTGCTATAACAAAATACCATAGTCCAGGTGACAAACTGAAGAGCTTTATTCCTCAAAGATCCAGACACTGAGAAGTCGAGATCAGAGTGCTAGCAAGGTCAAGTTCTGGTGAGGGTCCTCTTCTTGGCTTGCAGATGGCTGCCTTCTTGCTGTGTACTCATGTTGCAAAGAAAGAGAGGGCTCTGTTCTCCTCATCTTCTTATAAATGTACTATTCTTATTGTGGGGGCTCCAACCTTATGACTACATCTAAATAGAATTACCTCTCAAAGACCTCACCTTCAAATACATCCACATTGAGGATTAGGAATTCAACATATGAACTTTGAGGGGACACAAACATTCAGCCTATAACATGGTGTAAGATTCTTTTAATATTCTGGATACAAGTTCCTTAGGTATAAGATTTGCAAGTATTTTCTCCCACTCTATAGGCTGTCTTATCACATTCTTGATTGTATTGCTTGGGGTACAAAAGTTTTAAATTTTGATTAAGTTTAATTTATCTACTTTTTTATTTTGTCAATTTTTTGTCATATATAAGAAATAATTGCCTATCCAATATCATAAAAATGCTACCCTATGTTTCCTTGTAAGAGTTCTAGTTTTTACATTTAGCTCTACAATCCATACATTTTAATGTATGGCATAAGGAAGAAGTTTAACTTTATTCTTTTGTATGTGTATATACACTCGTCCCAGCACCTTTGTTGAAAAGACTATTCTTGTTATTAGGCCTAATAGTTTTTAGTACATTCCTTAGGACTATCTACATACAAGATTGTGTCATTTGTTAATACAGATAGTTTTAATTCTTTCTTTCCAATCTGGATGCCTTTAATTTCTTTATTTGACTAATTATCCTGGCTAAAACATCCAGTAAAATGTTTAATATTAGTCATGAAAGTGATAAGCCTTGTCTTGTTCTTGATCTTAGAAAGTATTTAGCTTTACACCATTAAGTATGACGTTAGTTGTGTGTGTTTCATAGATGACCTTTAACCGGTTGAGGAAGTTTCTTTCTATTCTTAGTTTGTTGAGTGTTTTTATCATCAAAGAGTATTGAATTTTGTCAAATGTTTTTCCTGTGTCTATTGAGAAGATCATGTAGGTTTTGTCCTTTGTTCTATTAATATGGTATATTACATTAATTGATTTTTATCTGTTAATCCAACTTTTAATTTCTGGGGTAAATTCCACCTTATAATAGTTTGTATATAATTCAATGACTTTTAGTATATTCAGGGAGTTTGTGAACAAACACTATGATAGTTTTAAATATGTTCCTCACCCCAAAAGGGAATCTTGTACCATTAGCAGTCATTTCCCCATTGACAACACTTTCCCAGCCTTAGCAGCTACTAATATATTTTCTGTCATTTAAGTTATCTGATTTGTTGGTATAGAGTTCTTCATAGTTTTCCTTTATATATCTTTTTATTTCTGTAAGATTTATTGTGACGTCTCCTCTTTTATTCCTGATCTTAGTACTATGCCTTGTTTGTTTTTTTAATTTTTGTATTTATTGATTGATTTTTCACACACACACACACTCACACACACACACACACACTGTATTTTATTTTTACAAGAGATAAATAAACTGACACCAAGCATTGTAAATGGATGACCACAACAAAAGCAACAATGATTACAATTATCAAACACGAAACACACTCATACTATGTCATAATATTGACATTCAGTCCAGTAATCCTCCACTTTAACAGCTCCTTTACTTTGCAGTGAAAATTGATTTGTATACTTTTTGCCTCTGATTCCTTGTGGGATTTTTTTTTATTCAAACAGAAATTCACAAAAATTATAATCATCCTCATCAGCTCACTCAGTCCCGTGTAATTAATTTTTTTTCATCTTGATCTTTTGTTAGCATTTTTATGAATTCATCAGTATTCCATTAGAGTTCTGAAAATGCTTATTCATTCAGTTCAGCAGTATAGTCAGTTATCAGAAACCTGTACTTGTCAGAGTGTTTTCCCAGAATTCCTTGAAGATGAAACCCTTTTATAGGAACATTTTTGCAAAAGCATCAGAGTACACCCAGAACTGTCTGTAAATGACAAAAGACATAAAATGACCATGGTTAAAGATTTGATGAAAGTCCATAATAATCAAGGAAATTTAGTTATTTCTGAGATATACATTTAAAGTAATAACTAGAATTATGAATTATAACATTATACCAGAACATATAAGATTTTTAGAAATTTCATGTAATGTCTGAAATATTTATATTAACATATTTCCATACAAATAACCCAAAGAAAGTTTAGTACTAGCTGGTTTTTTTTTTTTTTTGCGGTATGCGGGCCTCTCACCATTGTGGCCTTTCCCATTGTGGAGCACAGGCTCCAGACGCGCAGGCCCAGTGGCCATGGCTCACAGGCCTAGCTGCTCCGCAGCATGTGGGATCCTCCCGGACCAGGGCACAAACCCGTGTCCCCTACATCGGCAGGCGGACTCTCAACCACTGTGCCACCAGGGAAGCCCAGTACTAGCTGTTTTTGTTTGTTTGTTTGTTTATACTGCAGGTTCTTATTAGTCATCAATTTTATACACATCAATGTATACATGTCAATACCAATCGACCAATTCAGCACAACACCATACCCACCCCACCACGGTTTTGCCCCCTTGGTGTCCATACGTTTGTTCTCTACATCTGTGTCTCAACTTCTGCCCTGCATATTGGTTCATCTGTACCAGTTTTCTAGGTTCCACATACATGTGTTAATATAAGATAATTGTTTTTCTCTTTCTGACTTACTTCACTCTGTATGACAGTCTCGATCCAACCACGTCTCAACAAATGACTCAATTTTGTTCCTTTATATGGCTGAGTAATATTCCATTATATATATGTACCACATCTTCTTTATCCATTCATCCATCGATGGTCATTTAGGTTGCTTCCATGACCTGGCTATTCGAAATAGTGCTACAATGAACATCAGGGTGAACGTGTCTTTTTGAATTATGGTTTTCTCTGAGGATATGCCCAGTAGTGGGATTGCTGGATCATATGGTAATTCTATTTTTAGTTTTTTAAAAACCTCTATACTGTTCTCCATAGTGGCTGTATCAATTTACATTCCCACCAACAGTGCAAGAGGGTTCACTTTTCTCCACACCCTCTCCAGCATTTGTTGTTTGTAGATTTTCTGATGATGACCATTCTAACTGGTGTGACGTGATACCTCATTGTAGATTTGATTTGCATTTCTCTAATAATTAATCATGTTGAGCACCTTTTCATGTGCTTCTTGGCCATCTGTATGTCTTCTTTGGAGAAACGTCTATTTAGGTTTTCTGCCCATTTTTGGTTTGGGTTTTTTGTTTCTTTAATATTGAACCGCATGAGCTGTTTATATATTTTGGAGATCAATCTTTGTCCATTGATTTGTTTGCAAATATTTTTGAGGGTTGCCTTTTTGTCTAGTTTATGATTTCCTTTGCTGTGCAAAAGCTTTGAAGTTTCATTAGGTCCCATTTGTTAATTTTTGTTTTTATTTCCATTACTCTAGGAAGTGGATCAAAAAAGATCATGCTGTGATTTACATCAAAGGGTGTTCTTCCTATGTTTTCCTCTAAGAGTTACATAGTGTCCAGTTTTACATTTAGGTCTTGAATCCATTTTGAGTTTATTTTTGTGTATGGTGTTAGGGAGTGTTCTAATTTCATTCTTTTACATGTAGCTGTCCAGTTTTTCCATCACCAGTTATTGAAGAGACTGTCTTTTCTCCATTGTATATCTTTGCCTCCTTTGTCATAGGTAAGTTGGCCAATTTGCGTGGGTTTATCTCTGGACTTTCTATCTTGTTCCATTGATCTATGTTTCAGTTTCTGTGCCAGTACCATATTGTCTTTCTTTTTTTTTTCTTTAACATATTTATTGGAGTATAATTGCTTTACAATCGTGTGTTAGTGTCTGCTTTATAACAAAGTGAATCAGTTATACATATACATATGTTCCCATATCTCTTGCAACTCCCTGCCTCCCACCCCCCATATCCCACCCCTCTAGGTGGTCACAAACCACCAAGCTGATTTCCCTGTGCTATGCGGCTGCTTCCCACTAGCTATCTTCTTTTTTTTTTTGCGGTACGTGGGCCTCTCATTGTTGTGGCCTCTCCCATTGTGGAGCACAGGCTCTGGACGCGCAGGCTCAGTGGCAATGGCTCACAGGCCCAGCCACTCCGTGGCATGCAGGGTCATTGCAGACCACTGCATGAACCTGCATCCCCTGCATTGGCAGGCGAACTCTCAACCACTGCGCCAACAGGGAAGCCCACTAGCTATCTATTTTATGTTTGGTAGTGTATATATGTCCATGCCATTCTCTCGCTTTTTCAGAGCTTACACTTCCCCCTCCCTATATCCTCAAGTCCATTCTCTAGTACGTCTGTGTCTTTATTCCCGTCTTACCCCTGGTTTTTCATGACCTTTGATTTTTCTTAGATTCCATATATATGTGTTAGCATACGGTATTCACTTTACACTTTCTGACTTACTTCACTCTGTATGACAGACTCTAGGTCCACCCACCTCACTACAAATAACTCAATTTTGCTTCATTTTATGGCTGAGTAATATTCCATTGTATATATGTTCCGCATCTTCTTTATCCATTCATCTGCTGATGGACACTTAGGTTGCTTCCATGTCCTGGCTATATTAAATAGAGCTGCATGAACATTTTGGTACATAACTCTTTGTGAATTATGTTTTTCTCAGGGTATTTGCCCAGTACTGGGATTGCTGGGTCATATGGTAATTCTATTTTTAGGTTTTTAAGGAACCTCCATACAGTTTTCCATAGTGTCTGTATCAATTTACATTCCCACTGACAGTGCAAGGGTGTTCCCTTTTCTCCACACCCTCTCCAGCATTTACTGTTTCCAGATTTTTTGATGATGGCCATTCTGATCATTGGGAGATGATATCTAATTGTAGATTTGATTTGCATTTCTCTAATGATTAATGATGTTGAGCATTCTTTTATGTGTTTGTTAGCAATCTGTATATCTTCTTTGGAGAAATGTCTATTTAGGTCTTCTGCCCACTTTTGGATTGGAATGTTTGTTTGTTTGTTTTTGTTATTGAGCTCCATGAGCCACTTGCAAATTTTCGTGCTTAATTCTTTGTCAGTTGCTTCATTTGCAAATATTTTCTCCAATTCTGAGGGTTGTCTTTTCGTATTGTTTATGGTTTCCTTTGCTGTGCAAAAGCTTTTAAGTTTAATTAGGTCCCATTTGTTTATTTTTGTTTTTATTTCCATTTCTCTAGGAGGTGGGTCAAAAAGGATCTTGCTGTGATTTATGTCATAGAGTGTTCTGCCTATGTTTTCCTCTAAGACTTTGATAGAGTCTGGCTTTACATTTATGTCTTTAATCCATTTTGAGTTTATTTTTGTGTATGGTGTTAAGGAGGGTTCTAATATCATACTTTTACATGTACCTGTCCAGTTTTCCCAGCACCACTTGTTGAAGAGGCTGTCTTTTCTCCACTGTATATTCTTGCCTCCTTTATCAAAGATAAGGTGTCCATATGTGCGTGGGTTTATCTCTGGGCTTTCTATCCTGTTTCACTTGTCTATATTTCTGTTTTTGTGCCAGTACCATACTGTCTTGATTACTGTAGCTTTGTAGTATAGTCTGAAGTCAGGGAGCCTGATTCCTCCAGCTCCATTTTTCGTTCTCAATATTGCTTTGAGTATTCGGGGTCTTTTGTGTTTCCGTACAAATTGTGAGATTTTTTGTTCTAGTTCTGTGAAAAATGTCAGTGGCAGTTTGATAGGGATTGCATTGAATCTGTAGATTGCTTTGGGTAGTAGAGTCATTTTCACGATGTTGATTCTTCCAATCCAAGAACATGGCATATCTCTCCATCTATTTGTATCATCTTTAATTTTTTTCATCAGTGTCTTATAATTTTCTGCATACAGGTCTTTTGTCTCCTTAGGTAGGTTTATTCTTAGATATTTTATTCTTTTTGTTGCAATGGTAAACGGGAGTGTTTTCTTTTCTTTTTTTTTTTTTTGCAATACGTGGGCCTCTCACTGTTGTGGCCTCTCCCGTTGCAGAGCACAGGCTCCAGACACACAGGCTCAGCGGCCATTGCTCACGGGCCCAGTGCTCTGCAGCATGTGGGATCTTCCCGGACCGGGGCACGAACCTGTGTCCCCTGCATCGGCAGGTGGACTCTCAACCACTGCGCCACCAGGGAAGCCCTGGGAGTGTTTTCTTCACTTCACTTTCAGATTTTTCATCTTGAGTGTATAGCAATGTCAGAGATTTCTGTTCATCAATTTTTTATCCAGCTACTTTACCAAATTCATTGATTAGCTCTATTAGCTTTCTGGTAGCATCTTTAGGATTCTCTATGTATAGTATCATGTCATCGGCAAACAGTGACAGCTTTACTTCTTGTTTTCCAATTTGGAATCCTTTTATTTATTTTTCTTCTCTTATTGCGGTGGCTAAAGCTTTGAAAACTATCTTGAATAATAGTGGTGAGAGTCTGCAAACTTGCCTTGTTCCTGATATTAGTGGAAATAGCTTCATTTTTTCACCATTGAGGACGATGTTGGCTGTGGTTTGTCATATACGGCCTTTATTATGTTAAGGAATGATCTCTCTATGCCTACTTTCTGCAGGGCTGTTATCATAAATGGGTATTGAATTTCTTTGAAAGCTTTCTCTGCATCTATTGAAATTATCATCTGTTTTTTCTCCTTCAATTTGTAAATATGGTGTATCATGTTGATTGATTTCTGTATTTTGAAGAATCCTTGCATTCCTGAAATAAACGCCACTGGATCATGGTGTATGATCCTTTTAATGTGCTGTTGTATTCTATTTGCTAGTATTTTCTTGAGTATTTTTGTATCTATGTTAATCAGTGATATTGGCCTGTAGTTTTCTTTCTTTGTGACATGTTTGTCTGGTTTTTGTATCAGGGAGATGGTGGCCTTGTAGAATGAGTTTGGGAGTGTTCTTCCCTGTGCTATATTTTGGAAGTGTTTGAGAAGGATAGGTGTTAGGTCTTCTCTAATTGTTTGTTAGAATTCGTGTGTGAAGCCATCTGGTCCTGGGCTTTTGTTTGTAGGAAGATTTTTAATCACAGTTTCAATTTTAGTGCTTGTGATTTGTTTGCTGATATTTTCTATTTCTTCCTGATTCAGTCTTGGCAGGTTGTGCACTTCTAAGAATTTGTCCATTTCTTCCATGTTGTCCATTTTATTCGCAGAGAGTGGCTTGTAGTAATCTCACATGATCTTTTGTATTTCTGCAGTGTCAGTTGTTACTTCTTCTTTTTCATTTCAAATTCTATTGTTTTGAGTCTTCTCCCTTTTTGTCTTGATGAGTCTGGCTAATGGTTTATCACTTTTGTTTATCTTCTCAAAGAACCAGCTTTTAGATTTATTGATCTTTGCTATCGTTTCCTTCATTTATTTTTCATTTATTTCTCATCTGATATTTATGATTTTCCTTCTGTTAACTTTGGGTTTTTTTTGTTCTTCTTTCTCTAGTTGCTTTAGGTGCAAGGTTAGGTTGTTTGCTTGGGATATTTCCTGTTTCTTAAGGTAGGGTTGTATTGCTATAAACTTCACTCTTAGAACTGCTTTTGCTGCATCTCATAGCTTTTGGGTCGTCATGTGTTCATTGTTTTTGTTTCTCGGTAGTTTTTGATTTCCTCTTTGATTTCTTAAGTGATCTCTTGGTTATTAAGTAGTGTATTGTTTAGCCTCCATGTGTTTGTATTTTTTACAGATCTTTTCCTGTAATTGATCTCTAGTCTCATGGCGTTGTGGTCGGAAAAGATACTTGATACGATTTCAATTTTCTTAAATTTACCAAGGCTTGGTTTGGGACCCAAGATATGATCTATCCTGGTGAATGTTCCATGAGCACTTGAGAAAAATGTGTATTCTGTTGTTTTTGGATGCAATGTCCTATAAATATCAATTAAGTCCGTCTTGTTTAATATATCATTTAAAGCTTGTGTTTCCTTATTTATTTTCATTTTGGATGATCTGTCCATTGGTGAAAGTGGGGTGTTAAAGTCCCCTACTATGATTGTGTTACTGTCAATTTCCTCTTTTATGGCTGTTAATGTTTGCCTTATGTATTGAGGTGCTCTTTTGTTGGGTGCATAAATATTTTCAATTGTTATATCTTCATCTTGGATCGATCCCTCGATCATTATGTAGTTTCCTTCTTTGTCTCTTAATAGTCTTTATTTTAAAGTCTATTTTGTCTGATATGAGAATTGCTACTCCGGCTTTCTTTTGATTTCCATTTGCATGGAATATCTTTTTCCATTCACTCACATTCAGTCTTTAAGCTTCCCTAGGTCTGCAATGTGTGTCTTCTAGACAGTATATATATGGGTCTTGTTTTTGTATCCATTCAGCCAGTCTGTGTCTTTTGGTGGGAGCCTTTAATCCATTTACTTTTAAGGTAATTATAGATATGTGTGTTCCTATTCCCGTTTTCTTAATTGTTTTGTGTTTGTTATTGTAAGTGTTTTCCTTCTCTTGTGGTTCTTGCCTAGAGAAGTTCCTTTAGCATTTGTTGTAAAGCTGGTTTGGTGGTGCTGAACCCTCTCAGGTTTTACTTTCCTGTAAAGGTTTTAATTTCTCCATCAAATTTGAATGGGATCCTTGCTGGGTAGAGTAATCTTGGTTGTAGTTTTTTCTCCTTCATCACTATCAATATGTGCTGCCACTCCCTTCCTGCTTGCAGTATTTCTGTTGAATGTTCAGCTGTTAACTTTATTGGGATTCCCTTTTGTGTTATTTGTTGTTATTCCCTTGGTGCTTTTAATATGTTTTCTTTGTATTTAATTTTTGAGAGTTTGACTAATATGTGCCTTGGTGTGTTTCTCCTTGGATTTATCCTGTATGGGATGCTCTGTGCTTCCTGGACTTGATTAACTATTTCCTTTCCCATATTAGAGAAGATTTCAACTATAATCTCTTCGAATATTTTCTCAGTCCTTTTCTTTTTCTCTTCTTCTTCTGGAACCCCTATAATTCGAATGTTGGTGCATTTAATGTTTTCCCAGAAGTCTCTGAGACTGTCCTCATTTCTTTACATTCTGTTTTCTTTATTCTGCACTGCAGTAGTTATTTCCACTATTTTATCTTCCAGGTCAGTTATCCGTTCTTCTGCCTCAGGTATTCTGCTATTGATCCCTTCCAGAGTATTTTTAATTTCATTTATTGTGTTGTTCATCATTGCTTGTTTCCTCTTTAGTTCTTCTACGTCCTTTTTAAATGTTTCTTGCATTTTCTCTATTCTATTTCCGAGGTTTTGTATCATCTTTACTATCATTATTCTGAATTCTCTTTCAGGTAGACTGCCTATTTTCTCTTTATTTTTTAAATCTGGTGTGTTTTTACCTTTTTCCTCATCTTCTGTGTGTTCTTCTCTCTTCTCATTTTGTTTATCTTATTGTGTTTGGGGTCTCTTTTTGGCAGGCTGCAGGGTTGTATATCCCGTTGTTTTTGTTTTCTGTCCACAGTGGTTAAGGTTGGTTCAGTGGGTTGTGTAGGTTTCCTGGTGGAGGGGTCCAGTGCCTATGTTCTGGTGGATGAGGCTGGGTCTTGTCTTTCTGGTGAGCAAGTCCACGTCTGTTGGTGTGTTTTGGGGTGTCTGTGGACTTATGATTTTAGGCAGCCTCTCTGCTAATGGGTTGGGCTGTGTTCCTGTCTTGCTAGTTGTTTGGCGTAGGGTGTCCAGCCCTGTAGCTTGCTGGTCGTTGAGTGAAGCTGGGTCTTGGTATTGAGATGGAGATCTCTGGGAGATTTTTGCCATTTGATATTACATGGAGCTGGGAGGTGTCTTGTGGACCAGTGTCCTGAAGTTGGCTCTCTTACCTCAGAGACACAGCCCTGACTCCTGGATGGAACATGAATAGCCTTTCATCCACACTGCTCAGAATTAAAGGGAGAAAAAATAGAAAGATGATAAAATAAAGTAAAATCAGATAATGTCAGATAAAATAAACTAAAATTATTAAAATAAAAATTATTATTATGAAATAAATTTCAAGAAGTAAAAAAAAGAAAAGAGTTGACAGACAGAATCCTAGGAGAAATGGTGAAAGCAAAGCTATACAGACAAAATCTCACACAGAGGCATACACATATACACTCACAAAAAGAGGAAAATTGGAAAAAATTAGCTTATCTTGCTCCCAAGGTCTACTTCCTCAATTTGGGATGATTCATTGTCTTTTCAGATATTCCACAGAGGCAGGGTACATGAAGATGATGGTGGAGCTTTAATCCTCTGCTTCTGAGGCTGCTTGGAGAGATTTCCTTTTCTCTTCTTTGTTCGCACATCTCCCGACTCTGGGCGTTGGTCGCCTGAGGGCAACTGTTCTTCGCTCAGACAGTATGGGGTTCAAGGAGCAGCTGATTCAGGGGCTCTGCTCACTCAGGCCAGCCGGAGGGAGGGGTACGGAATGTGGGGTGAGCCTGTGGCATCAGAGGCCCACATGACGTTTCACCAGCCTGATGCTACTTCTCCTGGGGAAGTTGTCCCTGGATAGCTGGACCCTGGCAGTGGCAGGCAGCACAGCCTCCTGTGAGGGGCAGTGTGGATAGTGCCCTTTGCTCACAGGCTTCTTGGTGGCAGCAGCAACAGACTTAGTGTCTCATGACTGTCTCTGGGGTCCATGCTGATAGTCGCAGGTTGCGCCCGTCTTTGGAGGTCATTTAAGCAGCGCTCTTAATCAACTCTCCTCACATACCAGGAAACAAAGAGGGAAGAAAATGTCTCTTGACTCTTCCGCAGATCCAGACTTTTTCCCGGACTCCCTCCTGGCTAGCCGTGGTGCACTAGCCCCTTTCAGGCTGTATACACGCTGCCAACCCCAGTCCTCTCCCTGAGATCCCACCGAAGCCCACCCGAGACTCAGCTCCCAGGTCTCGCCTTCCCCGGCAGGTTAGCAGACAAGCTTCTTGGGCTGGTGAGTTCTGGTCGGCACTGATCCTCCATGCAGGAATCTCTCTGCTTTGCCCTCTGCACCCTTGTTGTTGTGCTCTCCTCCACAGCTCCGAAGCTCCCTCCTCTGCCACCCACAGTTTCTGCCCGTGAAGGGGCTTCCTAGTGTGTGGAAACCTTTCCTTCTTCACAGCTCCCTCCTACTTGTGCTGGTCCTGTCCCTATTCTTTTGTCTCTGGTTTTTCTTTTTTCTTTTGGCCTACCCATGTACATGGGGAGTTTCTTGCCTTCTGGAGGTCTGAGGTCTTCTGCCAGCATTCAGTAGGTGTTCTATAGGAGCAGTTCCACATGTAGATTTATTTCTGATGTATCTGTGGAGAGGAAGGTGATCTCCACATCTAACTCTTCCTCCATCTTTCCTCTCTTCCTCCCATATTGCCTTGATTACTGTAGCTTTGTAGTATAGTCTGAAGTCAGGGACTCTGATTCCTCCAGCTCCGTTTTTTTCCCCCAAGACTGCTTTGGTTATTCGGGGTCTTTTGTGTCTCCATACATTTTTTTTTTTTTTTTTTTTGCGGTGCGCAGGCCTCTCACTGTTGTGGCCTCTCCCATTGCAGAGCAAGGCTCTGGATGTGCAGGCTCAGCAGCCATAGCTCACGGGTCTAGCTGCTCCACGTCATGTGGGATCTTCCCAGACCGGGGCACGAACCCGTGTCCCCTGCATCGGCAGGCGGACTCTCAACAACTGTGCCACCAGGGAAGCCCTCCATACAAATTTTAAGATGATTTGTTATAGTTCCGTAAAAAATGTCATTGGTAATTTGATAGGGATTGCATTGAATCTGTAGATTGCTTTGGGTAGTATAGTCATTTTCACAATATTGATTCTTCCAATGCAAGGACATGGCATATCTCTCCATATGTAGGTATCATCTTTAATTTATTTCTTCTGTGTCATATAGTTTTCTGAGTACAGGTCATTTGTCTCCCTAGGTAGATTTATTCTTAGGTATTTTATTCTTTTTGTTGCAATGGTAAATGGGAGTGTTTCCTTAATTTCCCTTTCAGATATTTCATCATTAGTGTATAGGAATGTAAGAGATTTCTCTGTATTAATTTTGTATGCTGCAACTTTACCAAATACATTGATTAGCTGTAGTAGTTTTCTGGTGGCATTTTTAGGATTCTCTATGTATAGTATTATGTCATCTACAGTGACAGTTTTACTTCTTTTCAAATTTTGTATTCCTTTTATTTCTTTTTCTTCTCTGATTGCCATGACTAGGACTTCCAAAACTATGTTCAATAATAGTGGTTGAGAGGGGACATCCTTGTCTCATCCCTGATCTTAGAGGAAATGCTTTTAGTTTTTCACCATTCAGAATGATGTTTGTTGTGGGTTTTTCGCATATGGCCTTTATTATGTTGAGGTAGTTTCCCTCTATGCCCACTTTCTGAAGAGATTTTATCATAAATGGGTGTTCAATTTTGTCAAAAGCTTTTTCCTGCATCTATTGAGGTGATCATATAGTTTTTATTCTTCAATTTATTAATATGGTGTATCACATTGATTGATTTGCGTATATTGAAGAATCTTTGCATCCCTGGGATAAATCCCTCTTGATCATGGTGTGTGATCCTTTTAATGTGTTGTTGGGTTCTGTTTGCTAGTATTTTGTTGAGGATTTTTGCACCTATATTCATCAGTGGTATTGGTCTGTAATTTTCTTTTTTTGTAGTCTCTTTGTCTGTGTTTGGTATTAGGGTGGTGGTGGCCTGATAGAGTGAGTTTGGGAGTGTTCCTTCCTCTGCAATTTTTTGGAAGAGTTTGAGAAGAATGGGTGTTAGCTCTTCTCTAAAAGTTTTATAGAATTCACCTGTGAAGCCATCTGGTCCTGGACTTTTTTTTGTTGGAAGATTTTTAATCACAGTTTCAATTTCATTCCTTGTGATTTTTCTGTTCATATTTTGTGTTTCTTCCTGGTTCAGTCTTGGAAGTTTATACCTTTCTAAGAATTTGTCCATTTCTTCCAGGTTGTCTATTTTATTGGCCTAGAGTTGCTTCTAGTAGTCTCTTAGGATGATTTGTATTTCTACGGTGTCTGTTGTAACTTCTGCTTTTTCATTTATTTATTTATTTTTTTGTGTGGTACACGGGCCTCTCACTGCTGTGGCCTCTCCCATTGTAGAGCCCAGGCTCTGGACGCGCAGGCTCAGCGGCCATGGCTCACAGGCCTAGCTGTTCCCCAGCACGTGGGTTCTTCCCAGACCAGGGCACAAACCCGTGTCCCCTGCATCGGCAGACGGACTCTCAACCACTGTGCCACTAGGGAAGCCCCCATTTCTAATTTCATTGATTTGAGTCCACTCTCTCTTTTTCTTGATGAGTCTGGCTAATGGTTTATTAATTTTGTTAATCTTCTCAAAGAACCAGCTTTTAATTTTTTTGAACTTTGCTATTGTTTTCTTTGTTTCTATTTCATTTATATCTGCTCTGATTTTATGATTTCTTTCCTTCTACTAACTTTGGGTTTTGTTTGTTCTTCTTTCTCTAGTTCCTTTAGGTGTAAGGCTAGATTATTTATTTGAGATTTTCTTTTTTCTTGAGGTAGGCTTGTATAGCTATAAACTTCCTTCTTAGAATTGCTTTTGCTGCATCCCATGGGTTATTTTTTGTTTCTTGTGTGTTTTTATTTCTTTTTGTGGTACACGGGCCTCTCCCTGCTGTGGCCTCTCCCCTCCTGTTGTGGAGCACAGGCTCCAGACGCGCAGGCTCAGCAGCCATGGCTCACGGGCCCAGCTGCTCCGCAGCATGTGGGATCTTACTGGTCTGGGGCACGAACTCGCATCCCCTGCATTGGCAGGCAGACTCTCAACCACTGCGCCACAAGGGAAGCCCTCCCATAGGTTTTTGATCGTCGTGCTTTCATTGTCATTTTTCTCTAGGTATCGTTTGCTTTCCTCTTTGATTTCTTCAGCGATCTCTTGGTTATTTAGTAACGTATTGTTTAGCCTCCATGTGTTTGTGTTTTTTTACATTTATTTCCCTATAAATCATTTCTAATCTCATAGCACTGCAGTCAGAAAAGATGCTTGATATTATTTCAATTTTCTTAAATTTACTGAGGCTTGATTTGACCCAAGATGTGATCTATGCTGGAGAATTTTCCGTGCATACTTGAGAAGAAATTGTAATCTGCTGTTTTTGTTGGAATGTCCTATAAATATCAATTTAATCTATCTGGTCTATTCTGTCATTTAAAGCTTCTGTTTCCTTATTTATTTTTATTTTTATGGTCTGTCCATTGTTGTAAGTGAGGTGTTAAAGTCTCCCACTATTATTGTGTTACTGTCGATTTTGTCTTTTAGAGCTGTTAGCAGTTGCCTTATGCATTGAGGTGCTCCTATGTTGGGTGCATATATATTTATAATTGTTATATCCTCTTTTTGGATTGATCCCGTGATAATTATGTAGTGTCCTTCCTTGTCTCTTGTAACATTTTTATTTTAAAGTCTATTTTATCTGATATGAGTATAGCTACTCCAGCTTTCTTTTGATTTCCATTTGCATGGAATATCTTTTTCCATATCCTCACTTTCAGTCTGTGTGTATCCCTAGGTCTGAAGTGGGTCTCTTGTATACAGTATATATATGGATCTTGTTTTTGTATCCATTCTGCAAGCCTGTGTGTTTTGGTTGGAGCATCTTATCCATACACGTTTAAGGTAATTATCAATATGTATGTTCCTATGACCATTTTCTTAATTGTTTTGGGTTTGCTTTAGTAGGCCCTTTTATTCTTTTGTGTTTCCCACGTAGAGAAGTTCCTTTAGCATTTGTTGTAGAGCTGGTTTCGTGGTACTGAATTCTCTTAGCTTTTGCTTGTTTGTAAAGCTTTTGCTTCCTCCTTCGAATGTGAATAAGATCCTTGCTTTCAGTAATTTTTCTTTGTCTTTAATTTTTGCCAATTTGATTACTATGCGTCTTGGCATGTTTCTCCTTGTGTTTATCCTGTATGGGACTCACTGCACTTCCAGGACTTGGGTGGCTATTTCCTTTCCCATGTTAGGGAAGTATTTGACTATAATCTCTTCAAATATTTTCTCAGGACCTTTCTCTCTCTCTTCTCCTTCTGGGACCACTGTAATGCGAATGTTGTTGTGTTTAATGTTGTCCCAGAGGTCTCTTAGGCTGTCTTCATTTCTTTTCATTCTTTTTTCTTTATTCTGTTCTTCAATAGTGAATTCCATCATTCTGTCTTCCAGGTCACTTATCCGTTCTTCCACCTCAATTATTCTGCTATTGATTCCTTCTAGTGTAGTTTTCATTTCAGTTATTGTGTTGTTCATCTCTGTTTATTTGTTCTTTAATTCTTCTAGGTGTTTGTTAAACATTTCTTGCATCTTCTCAGTCTTTGCCTCCATTGTTTTTCCAAGGTCCTTGATCATCTTCACTATCATTATTCTGAATTCTTTTTCTGGAAGGTTGCCTATCTCTACTTCATTTATTTTTCTGGTTTTTTTTCTTGTTCCTTCATCTGGTACATAGCCCTCTGCCTTTTCATCTTGTCTATCTTTCTGTGAATGTGGTTTTTGCTCCACAGGCTGCAGGATTGTACTTCTTGCTTCTGCTGTCTGCCCTCTGGTGGATGGGACTATCTAAGAGGCTTGATGGGAGAGACTGGTATTGGGTAGAGCCCACTGTGGCTCTGGTGGGCAGAGCTCAGTAAAACTTTAATCCAGTTTATTGTTGATGGGTGGGACTGTGTTCCCTCCCTATTGGTTGTTTGGCCTGAGGCAACCCAACACTGGAGCCTACCTGGGCTTTTTGTTGGGGCTAATGACAGACTCTGGGATGGCTGACGCCAAGGAGTACTTCCCATAACTTCTGCTGCCAGTGTCCTTGTTCCCATGGTGAGCCACCACAACTCCTCTGCCTCTGCAGGAGACCCTCCAACACTAGTAGGTAGGTTTGGTTCAGTCTCCACTGGGGTCACTGCTCCTTCCCCTAGGTCCCGATGCTCACGCTGCTTTGTGTGGGCCCTCCGACTGTGGAGTCTCTGTTTCCCGCAGTCCTGTCAAAGTCCTGGAATCAATTCTCACTAGGCTTCAAAGTCTGATTCTCTAGGAATTCCTCCTCCCATTGCCAGACCCCCTGGTTGAGAAGCCTGATGTGGGGTTCAAAACCTTCACTTCATTGGGTGGATTTCTGTGGTATAAGTGTTCTCCCGTCTGTGAGTCACCCACCCATCAGTTATGGGATTTGATTTTACTGTGATTGTGCCCCTCCTACCATCTCATTGTGGCTTCTCCTTTGTCTTTGGATGTAGCGTGTCTTTTTTGGTGAGTTCCAGTGTCTTCCTGTCAATGACTCTCCAGCAGCTAGTTGTGATTTTGGTGTTCTCACAAGAGGGAGTGAGAGCACATCCTTCTACTCCCCCATCTTGGTTCCTCCCTATTCCTTGTTTTTTTGTTTTTGTTTTTTTGGCAGACAGTCTAGCTAATGGTTTGTCAATTTTGTTGACATTGCCAAGTAATTGGCTTTTAGGTTTATTGATTATCTTTATTGTTTTTCTATTCTCTTTTTTCATTTATTTCTACTCATCTTTATTATTTCCTTCCTTTTCTTTGTTCAGGTTTAGTTCTCTTTATGTTTTTTAAATAGAAATTTAGGTTATCTCTTTGAGATATTACTACTTTATTAATGTAGGCACTGACAGACATACAATCTACCTTAAAAACTTTTTTTAAGTTTCCTCACATAAATTTTGGTATGTTGTTGTTTTGTTTTCATTCATGTCAGGATGTTTAACATTTCCTTTGTGCTTTCTTCTTTGATCCATTGATTATTTAGATGTGTATTGTTCAATTTCCATATATTTGTGAATTTCTTAGATTTCCTTCTGTTACTGATTCTAATTTAAATCCAGTGTGATAAGGGAACATAATTTGTATGATTTTAATTCTTTTATATTTATCAAGCTTGTTTTATGGTCTAGCATGTGGTCTATCCTGGGGAATGTTTCATGTCTTCTCAGGAGGAATATGTATTCTGCTTTTGTTGGTTTAAGTTCTATAGATGTTTGTTAGAGCTAGTTTGTTTATAGTGTTGCCAAACTTTCTATATCCTCATTCATCACCCAAATTTATATCCATTAATCAAAGTGGATTATTAAATTCTCCAGCTAGCATTGTTGTAATTTCAATTTCTTCCTGAAATTTTTCCAGTTTTAGTTTCATGTATTTTGGGGCTCTGTTTTTAAATTCAAAATGCTTATAATTGTTTATTTCTTCTTAATAGATTGATCCATTTATCTTTATAAAATGTCCTTCTTTGTTTCTGGTAATATTTTTTGCTGAAAATTTATTTTGGATGGTATTACTATAGCCACTCCAGCTCTATTATGTTTGCTGTTTGCATGCAATATATTTTTCCATCCTTTACCTTTCAAATTACTTGCATCTTTGAATCTAATGTGTGTTTCTTATAGTCAACATATAGTTGTAATTTGTTTTTTGTCCTGTCTCTCTTTTGATTGGATTTTTAATCCACTCAGATTTAATGTTATTTGATTATGTTGAATATTATTAGACGGTTGGATTTCCATCTACCATTTTGCTTTTGCTTTTCTATATGTCTTTTCCTTCTTGGTCTTCTGGTCTTCCTTAATTGCCTTCTTTTTCATTAAGTGGATATTTTCCAGTATAATATCTTAAGTCCTTTAATGATTTTTTAACACTATATATTTGAGTTTAATTATAGTGTTTGTTCTAGGACTTGCAATATACATCATAATTTATCAAAACCTATGTCAGATTTATACTAACCTAATTCCAGTGACATATAGAAACTTTACTTCTATATGGGTTTACTCCCTCCTCCTCATTTTGTGTTATTATTATTATACATAATTTTCTATAATGATTACACTATCAATGATACATTGTTATATTTTATTAATTTATTTAATTTTCTATCATTTGCAAAATCTGAGAGAAGAAAGAAGGTCAACTTTCTATTTAGATTTATTAGATTAACCTTCTTTTTTACCATTTCTGTTTGCCTCCATTTCCTAAAATAAAGTTTACTTAATCATGGTGTACTTTTTATTATATTGTTATTTTTCCTCAGCCTTATACCTCCAGCACCTTGCACATAACAAAGCACCTTGCACATAGTAAGTACTGAACAATATATTCTAATGAGTGAATTAATTATACCCTTCTCCAAAAACAAACATTCTTTTGTTCTACTAATACTCTGCTTTGAATTAGTTCTTATTCCTAATATTATAAACACTGGTGTAGCTGATTTGCAGTTGTTAGAAATTGCTTTGTTCCCTTAACTAAGGGTGTGTGTTTGTCTTTTCTTACCACTCTGTTTTTTGTAGAAAATATGTACTGGAATTTTGTTATTGGTAAAGCCTATTTCAATCCATTTAAATCAATCCTATAAATTTTATGCTGGTCTTACATATGCTATCTAATCTTATGTTTTGTCATTGTCATTTGTTTTCTTTCTTTTCTACTATATAGACTATGATTTTATTTGATTTTTGTCAAGTAATTTGATAGTCATCATGCTATTTTTACATTCTATTAAAGATTTTTTGAAAGGTGCTTAAATCTTTATTTCCCTCATAATGATTGTTGAGAATACAAATAAAATTTTGTTCAAAATTATAGCTCTAGCACACCTGTTTACCTCTCCTATCACCTCGAGTCCTTTAAAATGGCAGAACAGACACTTTATTAAAAGAGAAATCCACACCAGCACTGAGAAGCAAGAAAGAAGGCCATCAATTGGGCTAAAAGTTGAGAAATTCCTGGAAGAGAATTTCAGATGAAAGAGAAAGCAGATGTGGTCTGTGTATAGAAAACCAGGAACAAAGTCTAAAAACTGTCTAGTTAAAGTTTGGTCTGCAGACTAGCATCATGGCACCCTCCTGGAGTTTTCTAGACATACAAAATATCAGACTCCACTCTGGACCACCTGAATCAGAATCTGCATCCTAACAGTTCTCCATGTGATTTATATGGATATTAAAGCTTGTGATACACTGGTCTCAAATGCATGCAGGAGAAGGTGAATTAAAAATTAAGACAAAATCCAGAGAATCTCCAATTTCAGACTGAATACATGTAATAGTCTTAGTATTTAAAACTGCATTCACAATTTCCAGGCTGCTGAAGATCTCCTCCCATTGATTATGCTTAGGTATTAGCAACACTAGCATGTTTGAACTCCAGATTACTATTTGTGAACTATCTTTGAAAAAGGGAATGCCCATCTATGGATTAGTGAATAAAGAGGATATAGTATATATAAATGATGAGATATTATTGGCCATGAGAAATAAGGGAACCCTGCCATTTGTAACATGTGTGGGCCTTGAGAGCATTATGCCAAGTGAGATAATTCAGATAGAAAAACAAAAATACTGTATGGTATTAATTATATGTGAAAACTAAAAAAGCTGAATACACAGAAACAGAGATTATAGTAGTGGTTTCCAGGAACTTGGGGGTAGGAGAAATTGGGAGATGTTGGTCAAAGGGCAAAAATTTTCTCCATCAGTTAAATAAATTCTGAGGATCTAATGTACAGCATGGTGATTATAGTTAACAATTAAATACTTTAAAGTTGCTAAGAGAGTAAATATTAAATGTCTTTAATACAAAAAAGAAATGGTAATTATGTGAGATGATAGTGGTGTTAACCAACATTACCATGTTAATGATTTTACAACATATGTTTATCAAATCAACACACTGTACACCTTAAATTTATACAGTTATAGGTCAATTACATCTCAATAAAGATGGAAGAACAAAGAAAAAGGGAACATTTTACACATGAGGAGCACTAGGTGTGGATTTGTGAACCCAGGAAAGAAACTGCATACAGTTTGAGGCCCAAAGAGGAATAAAAATGTAACTTCTCTGTACAGAAAGAAAATAATCTAGGTGCTCCTTTGAGTGGACAATAGTATATGCTGTGGTTTTTAAGGGTGTAGAGTAGAGGATTAGGGATTATCTCTAGCCAAGCTGCCTGATTTATGGCCACACACTCTAATATGAAATCTTCTCATTATTTTTCCTATTCACTTACACAAATCCCACACATCAGCCCTGTTTTTCAAAGGGAAAACTTGTTAGACATGTAGAACTACACAATTGCAAAGGAAACACATGCATTTACCTATATTAATCAAACTAATACATCAATCATAAATGTGAAGAGATAGCCAAGAATACCAAACATTTGAGGAAAGCAAATAACGTAAGAGAAGGGCCAAGATGAACAAGCAAAAATCTTGTCCTGGAAAACCAAAGATGATGCAGGGAACAGAGAACTTAAAACATAATTCTAGTGACTTGGTAAGATGGAAAAGCTTTTGAATACAAAAAACAAAAACATGGTCTGAAATGGAAAAGAATCACAGAATAAAAATATATTGAAAATTAAATATATTGTTGATGAAATTGAATTTTCAGTAGATGGAATGACTAATAATGAATTAAGCTAAGTACAGAACTAGTGCTCTGGAAGATGAATATAGATGGAAAAAATTCAAACAAAATACTATTAAATCAAATCCAGTAGTTCATTTAAGAATAATATAGAATGAGATTTACCTTGAAAACAAGGATGGCTCGATATCAGGATATCTAATAATTTCACTCACTAAATTCAAAATTTAAAGGAAAAAAGCATATGATTACCTTAATAGATTAATCCCCTCAAATCTGATAAAAATCTACAGATTCATATCAAATAAATAAGTAACCAAGTAAAGTACCAATGAAGAAAAGTCCAGGACCAGATGTCTATAAAGGTAAATTTTGCCAAGAAGTGAAAATGACTTGAGCAAAATCAGTGATGCAGAAATAAGAGCTAGTTACTATTCACTGATTGAATGCAATGCATGTTCAGAATCAGTAAACAAACCCATCTGATCAGAGTAAACAACACACGTGGGTATCAAGGGTGGTCAGGAAGCACATGTTACAGGGCCTCCAGAGCAAGATAAATTGTGTCCACAGGATAAAGGCTAAAAAGACTGAAATTGATTAACAGAGGAAAATTAATCTGGGCTGAATACAACATGCGTGGCTGCAAAGAAAGACTAAAAGAAAGGAATCTGGTTGGGAATGTACTATAGATTGGCCTAAAAGAAAATGTTGTAATAACACTTAACCAAAGTTGAGGCAGATAGAAGGCCAACAAAAGGAAAATGAAGTAACAGCAAAGACAGGTTATGACTATTTAGCTGTGAGAAGCATATATAGAGAAAATTGAAGATGGCTTTAGAGTCTCCAGTAACCAGATGAAGCCAGATGAGAGTTGTATGAGTCTCATTAGAGAAGTTATTTTATACATATTAAGTTTAGAAATACTGGGTTTTTTGTAGAGTGTACGGTGATTGGTGGGCCAGGTTGGGATTTGGGGTTATACTAAGTGAATCTATTATTTTTAAATAAAGTGTCTTTTGAAGCTTTTATAATGATACAGCATTCATGTATTAATTGCATATTATTTTCTCAAAAACAATATAATAATAACTAAAATTAACCAGTAACTATCAACTCCATCTTAACAGCATAAGGGAAGTCATATGCTTTTGCTTCTTCTCATATCCCACCTCCAAATCCTTGTGTCAGGTTTTCATTGTGTATTATTAATAAACTTGTTTTATTTTTATATTTTCTCTCAATAACTGTTATACAAAATATTTTTGTAATAATATTAATAATAATGAATAAAATTCTACATTTAAACACTTTAAGTAACTGCTAGTACTGTAAAGACATCACTTTACAATACTTGAGTTTATTTTGACTCATCTCTCACTTACCTGGAATACATCTTTGAAGTTCTTTTCAAGAAATATTCATGAGAGGCCATGCAACTAAGGAAGAAGTCTTGAAGTCTCTCCTCGTGCCTGCAGAAACCATGGATTCACACTCCTGTTCCTGGCTTTGTAAACTCAGCACAGGCAGAACATCTGAATGGATGAGTGCTCCCACAGCTGATATGAGTCTAGCTTTAGCAGCTGTGTACTTTGTGGGCAAGCACATGCAGGGATTGGACCAGATCATAATCGGAGCTCTCTCCATAGCTCCCACAGTAGGTCCAGTTACACAATTACAACAGTCCTGGAACCTGACTTCAATGGATCTGTGCTGGTAGCCTAGTGAAAACAGCACCTGAGAGATACCAAGGCAAGTTGCCAGCATACCCATTGTTAAGGTGGGGCTGAGAGCAGTTCCAACAACAGCGTAATTTGTGAGCCAGCACAATGGATGAAAAGTGACATAACATAGTACACTCATGGGTAAACAACTCCAGAGGAGGAAAACTCAGTGGCTTCTCTCCTAGTGGGAGTGCTCCAATACCACCTACTTCACACCAAGGACCAGAAACAAAGCACAGAAAAAGATCTAGGGGCCCCTAATCCAACCCTAACTAGGGAGAAGACCCTGCCCCTCACAGGACAGTAACAACAACAGAGTAAAGGGGAGGCACTGCTCAATATCCAGTGCACACCTGTAATCAATGGGATAATGGCAAGTATACACTGAGGAAAGAGGTGGCAGACAACCATACTAAAAGCAGCCCTCGCACCAAATATTATTAAACACAAAGAGACTACACAGGGATGTTCCCACATAAAAATAGCCCTCCAAGACAGTCTAAGAGTAAGGCATCGGGAAGAAGAAGCCCCAGAACATTTGTCTTTGAAGGTCAGCAGGGCCTGAGTGCAGAAGCTCCACAGGGTTGGGAAAAACAGAGACTCCACTCTTAGAAGATGCACACAATACCTCGCATGCATTAGGATCCAGCACAAAGCAAGACCTCCACAGGAACGTGGGCTAGACCTAACTAGGGGTCTGGGAGGGTCTCTTGGCGTGGTGGGAGTTGGCTGTACCTCACTGTGGGGACAAGGACGCTGGTGGTGGAGGCAGCAGAGAATACTGATCAGTGTGAGTTCTCCCAGAAGTCCCTATTTTGGTACCAAGACCTGGCCCCACCCAACAGCCTACAGGCTCCAGAGATGGTTGCTTCAGGCCAATAACAAGAAACAGAGGAACACAGTCACATGCATCAGCAGACAAGCTATCTAAAGTTGTACTGAGCTCATAGCTACCTCAAAACATACCCCTTGACATGGCCTTGCCCATTAGAGGAAGACCCAGCTTCACCAGCCAAAGGACAGGCACCAGTCCCACCCACCAAGAAGCCTATGAAAGCCCCTGAAGTAAGCTAACCTGCAAGGGAGCAGACACCAGAAGCAAGAGGAGCTATGATCCTGC
This sequence comes from Monodon monoceros, assembly GCF_005190385.1. Classification (NCBI taxonomy): domain Eukaryota; kingdom Metazoa; phylum Chordata; class Mammalia; order Artiodactyla; family Monodontidae; genus Monodon; species Monodon monoceros. The sequence continues at coordinate 55,249,288 of NW_021703779.1, read as the reverse complement.
AGCCTGTGGAAAGAAGACCACAAACACAGAAATTTAGACAAAATTAGATGACAGAGAAATATGTTGCAAATGAAGAAACAAGATAAAAACCAACAAGAACAACTAAATGAAGAGGAAATAAGCAATCTATCTGAAAAACAATTCAGAGTAATCATAGTAAATATGATTTAAAAAATCGCCATAATAGAATGGAGGAACAGATCGAGAATATACAAAAATTTAACAAGGAGCTAGAATATTTAAAGAACAAACAGAGATGAACAATATAATAACTGAAATGAAAAATACACTAGAAAGAAATCAATAGCAGAATAACTGAGGCAGAGGACAGAATAAATGAGCTGGAAGACAGAGTGGTGGGAAACACTGCTGCAGAAAAGAATAAAGAAAAAACACTGCAACAAAATAAGGACAGGCTCAGGGACATCTGAGACAAATTTAAAGGCAAAACATTCACATTATAGGGGTCACAGATGGAGAAGAGAAAGACAAAGGGCCTAAGAAAATATTTGAAAATATTATAGCTGAAAACTTCCCTAACAAAAGAAAAGAAAAGCTCACTCAAGTCCAGGAAGTGCAGAGAATCCAATACAGGATGAACCCAAGGAGGAACACGCCAAGACACATATTAATCACACTGACAAAAATTAAAGATAAAGAAAAAATATTAAAAGCAATGTTGCAGTTTTCTTATGACAGGGCTGAAAGTAAGCTAATCACACGAGATGAATTGTGCCAAAACACAGCAGTAGAGGGCTGCTGCTCGCTCAGGCAAAACAGCGCCGTCTGTCCTGATGTGGTAGCTTTTATTTAAGCATTATCTATGTTTACATCTTAAGACTTGTTTTCTTAACATTCCAGAAATGCCAAAGCAGCAGCATATACTTTTATTGATTATACAAGCAACAATGGGCTTTCTTGAAGACATGCCATGCCTCGTCCTTGAGCTCACAAGCAGCACAAGGACATCTCCCTGTGTTCCCATCATTCTGATTATACTAAAGTAGCACAAGGACGTTTCCTTGTGTTCTGATTATACTGAGATCATTTCATGGATCAGTGCCCAAAGTATACAGGACTGCCTGCAGTTCTGGCTTACTCGCTAGCCCTCAGTCTGCTGAGGGGTTCTGGCTTATTCACCAGCCCTCGATCTGCCTAGGGGTTCTGGCTTATTTGCTAGCCCTCGGTCTGTCGAGGGATTCATGGGTCACGTCTCCTTTCCATGTCCTCAGTAATTCCTCTACAAGCAACAAGGGAAAAACAATAAATAACATACAAGGGAATCCCCATAAAGTTATCAGATGATCGTTCAGCAGAAACTCTGCTGGCCAGAATGGAGTGGCATGATATACTTAAAGTGATGAAATGAGAAAACCTACAACCAAGAATACTCTCCCCAGCAAGTCTCTCATTCTTACTTGATGGAGAAATCAAAAGTTTTGCAGACAAGGAAAAACTAAGAGAATTCAGTACCACCAAACCAGCTTTAAAACAAATTTTAAAGGAACTTCTCTAGGCGGGAAAGAGACAGGCAACATAAAAGAACCTTGTACACATATAGACTACTATATCTTAAACTCATGGGAACAGCAAAAAAAAAAAATACTACAATAGATACACACACATAAAAGAAAAAGCAACCCAAACAAAACAACAAAGATAATTATCAAATCACAAGAGACAAGAACAAAAGAGGAAGGGGGAAAAAAACCTACAAAAATAAACCCAAAACAATTAAGAAAATGTCAGTGGAACACACATATAGATAATTACCTTAAATGTAAATGGATTAAATACTCCAACAAAAGGACATACTCCAACATACATATAATTACCTTAAATGTAAATGGAGTAATGCTCTAACCAAAGGAATGGATAAAAAAACAAAAACAAAAACAGGACACATATATTTGCTGTCCACCAGAGAACCTTTTCAGATCTAGGGACACTTACAGACTGAAAATGATGAGTTGGAAAAAGGTATTCTATGCAAATGGAAACAAAAAGAAAGCTGAAGTAGCAATACTTGTATGAGACAAAGTAGACTTTAAAATAAAGACTGTTACAAGAGACAAGGAAGGACATTACACAATGATCAAGGGAACAATCCAAGAAGAATATATAACAATTGTAAATATATATGCACCCAACATAGGAGCACCTCAATATATAAGGCAAATGCTCACAGCCATAAAAGGGGAAATCGAGAGTAACAAAATAATAGTGGGGAACTTTAACAGACCACTTAAACCGATGAACAGATGAACCAGACAGAAAATCAATAAGGAAACACAAACTTTAAATGACACATTAGACCAAATAGACTTAATTAATATTTTTAGGACATTCCATCTGAAAGCAGCAGAATATACTTTCTTCTCAAGTGCACATGGAATATGTTACAGGATAGAACACATCTTGGACCACAAATCAAACCTTGGTAAATTTAAGAAAATTGAAATCATATCAATCATCTTTTTCTACCAAAATGCTATGAGATTAGAAATCAATTTTAGGGGGAAAAAACTGTAAAAAACACAAACATATGGAAGCTAAACAATATGCTACTAAATCACTAATGGATCACTGAAGACATCAAAGAAGAAATCAAAAAAAATACCTAGAGGAAAATGACAAGAAAACCACAACAATCCAAAACCTATATGTCGCAGCAAAAGCAGTTTTAAGAGGGAAGTTTATAGAAATAAAATCTTACCTCAGGAAACAAGAAAAATCTCAAATAAACAACCTAACATTATACCTAAAGTAACTAGTAAAAGAAGAACAACAACAAACTAAACTTAGTAGAAGGAAAAAAATCATAAACATCAGAGCAGAAATAAATGAAATAAAGAAAAGAGATAAATGACAAAGATCATGAAACTAAAAGCTGATTCTTTGAGAAGATAACCAAATTGAGAAACCTTAGGCTAGACTTAACAAAAAAAAGGGGGGGGAGAGGACTCAAATCAACAACATTAGAAATGAAAATGGAGAAGTTACAACTGAAAATACAGAAACACAAATGATCCTAAGAGACTACTACAAGTAACTATTCGCCCATAAAATGGACAACCTGGAAGTAATTGAAAAATTCTTAGAAAGGTACAACCTTCCAAGACTGAACCAGGAAAAAAGAGAAAATATGAACAGACCAGTCACAAATACTGAAATTGAAACTGCGATTTAAAAAATTCCAAGAAACAAAAGTCCAGGACCAGATGGCTTCACAGGAAAATTCTATCAAACTTTTAAAGAAGAGTTAACATCTATCCTTCTGAAACTCTTCCAAAAAATTGCAAAGGAAGGAACATTCCCAAGCTCATTTTACAAGGCCACCATCACCTATATACCAAAACCAGACAAAGATATCACAAATAAGAAAATCACCGGCTGATATCACTGATGAATATAGAGGCAAAAATTCTCAACAAAATAATAGCAAACAGAAACCAAAAACCCATTAAAAGGTCATACATCATTATCAGGTGGGAATTATCTGAGGGATGCAAGGATTTTTCAATATAGGCAAATCAATCAATGTCATACACCACAATAACAAACTGAAGAATAAGAATCATGTGATCATCTCAATAGATGCAGAAAACGATTCTGAGAAAATTCAACACCAATTTGTGATAAAAACTCTCCAGAAAGTGGGTTTAGAGGGAAATTACCTCAACATAATAAGAGCCATATATGACAAAAGCACAGCTAACATCATTCTCAACAATGAAAATCTGAAAGAATTTCCTCTAAGATCAGGAAAAAGACAAGGATGTGCACTCTCACCACTTTTATTCAACATAGTTTTGGAAGCCCTAGCCATTGCAATCAGAAGTAAAATAAATAAAAGTAATCCAGATAGAAACGAAGAAGTAAAACTGTCCTGTTTGCAGATGGCATGGTACTGTATATAGAAAATCCTAAAGATGTTACCAGAAAACTACTAGAGCTTATCAATGAATTTGGTAAAGTTGCAGGATGCAAAATTAATATGCAGAAATCTCTTGAATTCCTATACACTAACAACAAAAATCAGAAAGAGAAATTAAGGAAGATATCCCATTTACCACTGCATCAAAAAGAATAAAATACCTAGGAATAAACCTATCTAAGGAGTCAAAAGACCTGTACTCAGAAAACTATAAGGTACTCATGAAAGAAATCAAAGATGACACAAACATTTAGAGAGATATACCATGATCTTGGATTGGAAAAAATTGTATTTTCAAAATGACTATACTACCCAAAGAAATCTACAAATTCAATGCAATCCCTATCAAACTACCACTGGCATTTTTCACAGAACCAGAACAAACAATTTCACAATTTGTATGGAAACACAAAAGACACCTAATGGCCAAAGCAATCTTGAGAAAGAAAAACAGAGCTGGAGGAATCAGGCTCTCTGACTTCAGACTACACTACAAAGCTACAGTAATCAAGACAGTATGGTACTGGCACAAAAACAGAAATATAGATCAATGGAACAAGATAGAAAGCCCAGAGATAAACCCACGCTCATATGGTCACCTTATCATTGATAAAGGAAGCAAGAATACAGAATGGAGAAAAGACAGCCTCTTCAATAAGTGTGCTGCGAAAACTGGACAGCTACATGTAAAAGAATGAAATTAGAACACTCCCTAACACCATACACAAAAATAAACCCAAAATGGATTAAAGACCTAAATGTAAGGCCAGACTCTATCAAACTCTTAGAGGTAAACAGGCAGAACACTCTATGACATAAATCACAACAAGATCCTTTTTGACCCACCTCCTTGAGAAATGGAAATAAAAGCAAAAATTAAAAAATGGGACCTAATGAAACTTAAAAGCTTTTGCACAGCAAAGGAAACCATAAACAAGACAAAAAGACAACCCTCAGAATGGGAGAATATATTTGCAAATGAAGCAACTGACAAAGGATTAATCTCCATTATTTACGTGAAGCCCATGTAGCTTAATATCAAAAACACAAACAACCCAATCCAAAAATGGGCAGAATACATAGACATTTCATCAAAGAAGACATACAGATTGCCAACAAACACATGAAAGGATGTTCAACATCACTAATTATTTGAGAAATAAAAATCAATAAAACAATGAGGTATCACCTCACACCGGTCAGAATGGCCATCATCAAAAAATCTGCAAACAATAAATGCTGGAGAGGGTGTGGAGAAAAGCAAGCCCTAATGCACTGTTGGTGGGAATGTAAATTGATACAGCCACTATGGAGAACAGTATGGATATTCCTTAAAAAATAAAAAATAGAACTACCATATGATCCTGCAATCCCACTTCTGGGAATATATCTGGAGAAAATCACAGTTCGAAAATATATATGAACACTAAAATTCATTGCAGCAGTATGTAAAATAGCCAGGACATAGTAGCAAGCTAAATGCCCATCCACAGAGCAATGGATAAAGAAGACGTGGTACATTTATACACTGGAATATTACTCAGCCATAAAAAATAATGAAATAATGCCATTTGCTACAATATGGATGGAAGTAGAGACTGTCATACTGAGTGAAATAAGTCAGACAGAGAAGGGCAAATATCATATGATATTGCTTATATGTAGAATCTAAAAAAATGGTACAAATTAATTTATTTACAAACAGAAATAGAGTCACAGATATAGAAAATAATCTTATGATTACCTGTGGGGAAGGGGGGAGTGATAAATTGAGAGGTTGGTATTGACATATTCACACTACTCTATATAAAATAGATAACTAATAAGGACCTACTGTACAGCCCAGGGAACTCTGCTCAGTACTCTGTAATGACCTATATGGGAAAAGAATCTAAAAAAAGAGTCGATGTATGTATATGTATAACTGATTCACTTTGCAGTACAGCAAAATGTAGCACAACATTGTAAGTTAACTATCCTCCAATAAAAGTTTTTTGTAAAATTGACAAAACTAACTAAATAAAATAAAAATAAATTAAAATAAAACTCTACTGTTAAACCAGGGGTATTTGAACACTGATGGGATATTGGTTGATATAAAATTATAGTTAATTTTATTAAAAAAAGAAATATTCATATGTGAAATAATCCTTGTATATATATAATTGTACTCTTACTGTGCATAACAACAACTTTCATGCATATGGAATTCTTGAGTTGAAAATTTTTCCTCAAAACTCTATAGATATTGAGTTGCATGAGCTGCTTGTAAATTTTAGAAACGAAACTGAGTTGTTTGTAGTGAGGTGGATGGACCTAGAGTCTGTCATACAGAGGGAAATAAGTCAGAAAGAGAAAAACAAATACCGTATACCGTATGCTAACACATATATATGGAATCTAAAAAACAAACAAACAAAAAACGGTCATGAAGAACCTACGGGCAAGATGGGAATAAAGACGACCACCTAGAGGGGTGGGATAGGGAGGGTGGGAGAGAAGGAGATGCAAGAGGGAAGAGATATGGGGATATATGTATATGTATAACTGATTCACTTTGTTATAAAGCAGAAACTAACACACCATTGTAAAGCAATTATACTCCAATAAAGATGTTAAAAAAGACTCTATAGACATTGCTTTATTGTTTTCTGACATTTAATTATTACATAAAAGTATAAGAAGATTTTGATTTTGATTCCTTCATAGATGACTGTCTTATGTTGCCTAAGTACATGGATAATTTATTATTTATTTCTTAATTTCAAAAGTGTCACCAGAAGTTGTTTATGTGTGTTTCAATTTTTGTTACATTTTACAAATTAATGAGACTTTCAATATAGCAGCTATGTCTTTCTTCACTTTACTAAGATGAAATAAAATGAATAAAGCAAACATAACCACAATATAAAATAAGAACAGGAGAAAAGATAGTAGCAGGGGAAAGCTGACAACAAATTTTAGAAGCTGAAAACTTAGATAAATATGTAATTTCAGAAACACGAATCAGAAAAATTGTTAGTTCCCAGAGAGAAGAAAGTTCAAGGACATAGACGTGTCAAGAAACAAACTTTTTAGCAGCAATACTGGAAGCTAGAAGACAATAGAATAATATTTTGAGGAAATATTATTTCTATTGTATAATTCTATACCCAGTAATCAAATGTGAGAGTAGTACAAAAGAATTTTCTGACATGAATTATCTAAAAAATTACCTAATATTCATTTTTTCTTTCAACTGGGTAATATTGTCTACCTAAACCTAGGGAAGACACTAAGAAAGAGGAAAATGGTAAGGCATTGGATAGAGGGAAGTTCGAATCAAATGCAGAAGGAACAGAAATTCAATTCCCAGAATAACAGCTTTAATATAAAAGGCAGTTGTTCATTGGGCCTAGAGGGCAAGTAAATCCGGGTGGTAGCAGGAACATGGGTTATCCCAAAAGGAATCTCTCCTCTAAAAAAAAAAAAAAATAGGAACAAAGAACCAATGTATTACCTGACTGCATCAAAAGAGTTTTAATATCACTGGTAGATAGTTTAGGGAAGATTATTGATATGTACACAGAAAAATAAGCAAACAAAATTATGACGCTGACAACCTTGGTGTCTGCGCATAACCTCTTAATCACAAGCTAGAATTTGAGTGAGCTTCTTGAATCTCTGGATCCAACCAGGATTCCCTTTGAGCTCCAGTTCTTTTTCCTTCATCTTAAACTGCTATTACCAGATATCTTCACACAAAAATGATACCACACACTGCACAATAATGATGTCTGATGGCACGATTCATTCTATTTATTATAGAATATAATTTAGATACAGAATATACCTATTTATTAACTATTGCATCAAATCCCTGGGCTCTAAAACAAAACATGATCCAGCATTAGAAGCAGTACATTATTTTTCCATACCTGCAATGAACTCTGTCATCTACCTGAATTCTTTTATTAAAAAAACCCCAACTATTTGCAGTGGTAAAACAGAGATATTTGGCAAGATAAATATCCTTCCTTCTAGACTCAGGATATGTTTCACCATTGATTTTTATACTTTGTATTCCTTAGGTTTTTGGCTTCATAAAGATTTTATACATTTTATTGAATAAAATAATATAATGAATATTATTTTCTAATTTGTTATAGATGGACACTGACTTATGCATTAAATTGGCCAACTGGCATTTACTGTCACAGAGTTGTGCAATCATCATCACTATCTAATTTTAGCACATTTTATCACCCTAAAAAGAAGCCTCATATCCACTAGGATTCATTCCCCATTCCCTACCCCAGACTTAAGCAAAAACTAATCTACCGTCTGTCTCTAAGTACTTGCCTATTCTGGACATTTCATATAAATTGAATCATAATATGTGTGGCATTTTGTTACTACCTTATTTCACTTAGCATAGCATTTTCACGATTAATCCATTTTGTTGCATGTATCAGTACTCCATTATTTGCTGGATTATATTCGATTGCATGGATATACCACATATTTTATACATTCAGCATTTGATAGATATTTTGGTTGCTTCCACTTTTTGAATTTTATTAGTAATGCTGCTATGAAAATGTGTGCACAAGTTCTTGTATAGATGTATGTTTTCAGTTCTCTTAGGCTTCATTCACCTAGGAATGAAATTGTTGGGCCATGTGGTAACTCCAGATTTAACATTTTCATGATTTGCCAAACTGTTTTCCGATGTTGCTGCAACATTTTGCATTCCCATCAGGAAAGTATGAGGATTCCAATTTTTCCATATCATTACCAACCCTTGTTATTACTGAATGTCTTTTTGATTATAGTCATTCTAGTGGGTGTGAAGTGGTATATTCTTGTGGTTTTAATTCGCATTCCCCTAATGACTAATGATGCTGAGCATCTTTTCATGGGCTTGTAAACCATTTATGTATATCTTCTTTGGAGAAATGTCTATTCAAATTCCGTGCTCATTTTTCATTGGATTATTTGTGGTTTTTTTATTGTTGAGTTGTGAGAGTTCTTTATATATCCTGAATACTACTCTCTTATTAGATGTATGATTTGCAAATATTTTCTCCCATTTTGTGGGTTGTATTTTCATTCTCTGATGGTATCCTTTGACTCACATGTTTTTAGCTTGATAAAGTCCAGTTCATTTATTTTTTCTGCTGTCACTTTTGCTTTTAGTGCCATATCTAAGAAAGCATTGCCTAGCCCAAAGTCATGAAGATTTACTCATAAGAACTTTATCACATTAGCTCTTATCTTTGGGTCTATGGTATATTTTATGTTAATTTTTGAGTATGGGTTGAGAAAAGGTTTCAATGTCATTCTTTTGCATGTGGATATCCAACTGTGACAGTTACCATTTGTTGAAGAGACTTTTCTTTCCCTATTGAATAGTCTTGGCACCCTTGTTAAAAATCAGTTGACCACAAATATAAAGGCTTGTTTCTGAACTCAATTATATTCCATTGATCTGTGTGACTATCCTTATGACAGTACCACACTTTCTTGATTACTCTAGCCTTAAAGTAAGATTTGAAATTGTAAAAGGTGAGTCCACCAATTTTGTCCTTTGTCAAGATTGTTTTGGCTATTTTGGGTCCATATGAATTTTAGGATTAGCTTATCAATTTGGGGGATTTTGATAGAGATTTCACTGAATATATAGATTAAATTACAGATTATTGCCATCTTAGTTATATTGTTTTCTGGCCCATGATATGAAATATCTTTACATTTATTGATATCTTCTTTACTTTTTTCAAATTTTTGTAGGGTTCAATATATTATTCTTTCACTTCTTTGCAAAATTCATTCCTATTTATTTCTTTTTATGTTATTGTAAATAGAATTGCTTTCTTCATTTGCTTTTCAGTATTTTCATTGATAATAAAATTGATTTTTGTTGAACTTGTATTCTACAAGCTTAATAAAATTCTCATTATTTCTAAACATTTCAGTTTGTTCCTTAGGATTTTCTATATACAAGACTATGTCACTTGTGAATAGAGATTGTTTTCCTCTTCCTTTCCAATCTGGTTGCCTTTTATTTCTTCATCTTGACTAATTGTCTTGGCTAGAACTTATAGTTTGGCGTTGCATAAAAGTGGTGAGAGCAGATATCCTTGTCTTGTTTCTGATTTACATTGAAAAAATTCTGTCTTTCACAGTTTAATATGATGTTAACTGGGTTTTTTGTAGATGCCCTTTATCAGGTTCAGGAAGTTCCCTTCTATTCCTAGTTATATAAGTGTTTTTTTTTTTATCAGGAAAGGATGTGGGATTTTGTCAAATGCCTTTTCTCTGTCTATTGAGGTAATCATATGGTTTTGTCCTTTATTCTATTACTATGATATTTTAAAATTTATTTTATTGATTTTTGCTTATTAAAACAATATTGGTGATAGTATGCTATCTTTTATTTTATTATTATATTTTTAATATGTCTTTATTGGAGTATAACTGCTTCACAATACTGTGCTTGTTTCTGTTGTATACCAAAGTGAATCAGCCACATGCATACATATGTCCTCATATCCCCTCCCTCTCGAACCGCCCTCCTATCCTCCCTATGCCACCCCTCTAGGTCATCGCAAAGCACCAAGCTGATCTCCCTGTGCTATGCTGTATTTGCCACTAGCTATCTATTTTACATTCAGTAGTGTATATATGTCAATGCTACTCTCGCTTTGTCCAAGGTTCCTGCTCCCACTCTGTGTTCTCAAGTCCATTTTCTATGTCTACGTCTTTATTCCTGATATGTTGCTGAATTCAGTTTGCTAGTATTTGTTGAGCATTTTTTGCATCTATATTCATAAGGGATATTCATGTGCAGCTTTCATTTGTGTGATTTTTTCCCTGATTATGGTTTCATTGTATTACTGGCCTCATAGAATGAGTCAGAGCTTGTCCCTGTTTTTCTAATTTTGGAAGAGTTAGTGAAGTATTAGTGTAATGGTTGATATATTTGATTATTTATTCATTTCATTATTAATTCAAGCACTACTTGTTATAGATCTATTCAATTTAAATCAATTCTTTTGACAATTTCAGTAGTTTTTTTTTAGTATTTTCTGGTATTTGCAGATATTCAACCATCCCATTTAATTTATCTAATTTGTTGGCATGCAGTTGTTCATAATATTCCTTTATAATACCTTTTATTTTTGTAAGGACTATAGTGATGTCCCTTTATCCATTTCTTATTTTTGTAATTTGTATCTTCTCTTTCTGTGTTGTTTAGTATGTCAGTTTTCTTGATTTGTCATCAAAGAACCAGCTTTTGGTTAATTGATTTTTACATTGCTTTTCTATTTTTCATTTATTTCCACTTTCATATTGATTATTTCCTCCCTTCTGCTTACTTTGGGTTTAGTTTACTCTTCTTCCAGTTTCTTAAGTTGGGAGGTAGGATTATTGATTTGACAACGAGCTTTTTAAAATATATGTAGTTATAAATATAATTTTGTTTATAAGGATGACTTTATGTGCATTCTTTGTTTAGGTATGTTGTGTTTTTGTTTTAATTCATCCCATATATTTTCTAACTTTCCTTGTGATTTTTTCTTTCACCCACTGGTTACTTACGAGTGTGATGCTTACTTTCTACAGAGCCTGAGTTATTATTTCATCTTTTTTTCAAAATAAAATTTATATTTTATGCAAAATTCATCAGTGATTTTTGAGGGGGTACAAGAAATAAGGAAGAATTCCATTTTATTTTTTAAAAATAGCTAGCCATTTGTACCAATACTCTTTGTTGAATAGTACATTTGCTTGATTGCTTTGAAAAAAATGCTTTTAAAATTCACTACATTCTTTAGTGTATTTGTGTCCACTTATGGACTCTATTCCATTTAATTTTTTCTTTCTGTCTGCATATCTCCTCTCCAGTATCAAAGCATTTCAATTATTTTATCTTCCTAATATATTTAGATATCTGGCTGGAGTAATTTCCATAATTTTTTCCTTTTTTTTTAACATCTTTACTGAAGGATAATTGCTTTACAATGGTGTGTTAGTTTCTGTTTATAACACAGTGAATCATTTATACATATATATATATATCCCTATATCTCCTCCCTTTTGCTTCTCCCTCTGACCCTCCCTATCCCACCCCTTTAGGTGGTCAAAAAACACCGAGCTGTGCTATGTGGCTGCTTCCCACGAGCTATCTATTTTACATTAGGCAGTATATATATGTCCATGCCAATCTCTTACTTCATGCCAGCTTAACCTTCCCCCTCCCCGTGTCCTCAAGCCCATATTCTATGTCTGCATGTATGCATCTTTATTCCTGTCCTGTCCCTAGGTTCTTCAGACCATTTTTTTTTCTTTTGATTCTATATATATGTGTTAGCACACTGTATTTGCTTATTCTTTCTGACTTACTTCACTACATATCACAGACTCAAGGTCCATCCACCTCACTACAAACAATGCAATTTCATTTCTTTTTATAGCTGAGTAATATTCCATTGTATATATGTGCCACATCTTTTTTATCCATTCATCTGCCGATGGACACTTAGGTTGCTTCCATGTCCTGGCTATTGTAAATGCAGCTGAAATGAACATTGTGGTACATGACTCTTTTTGAATTATGGTTTTCTCAGGGTATATGCCCAGTAGTGGGATTGCTGGGTCGTATGGTAATTCTACTTTCAGTTTTTAAAGGAACTTCCATAGGAGCTGTATCAATCTACATTCCCACCAACAGTGCAAGAGGGTTCCCTT
>NW_021703779.1:55152187-55236518 GCF_005190385.1 Monodon monoceros | reverse complement strand
TTCTTAGGGTATATGCCCAGTAGTGGGATTGCTGGGTCGTATGGTAATTCTACTTTCAGTTTTTAAAGGAACTTCCATAGGAGCTGTATCAATCTACATTCCCACCAACAGTGCAAGAGGGTTCCCTTTTCTCCACACCCTCTCTAGCATTTATCGTTTGTAGACATTTTGATGATGACCATTCTGACTGGTGTGTGGTGATACCTCACTGTAGTTTTGACTTGCATTTCTCTAATGATTAGTGATGTTGAGCATTCTTTCATGTATTTGTTGGCAATCTGTATATCTTCTTTGGAGAAATGTCTATTTACATCTTCTGCGTATTTATGGATTGGGTTGTTTGATGTTTTTGATATTGAGTTTCATGAGCTGCTTCTATTTTTTGGAGATCAACCCTTTGTCAGTTTCTTCATCTGCAAATATTTTCTCCCATTCTGAGGGTGGTCTTTTTGTCTCGTTTCTGGTTTCCAATGCTGTGCAAAATCTTTCAAGTTTCATTAGGTCCCATTTGTTTATTTTTGTTTTTATTTCCATTCCTGTAGGAGATGGGTCAAAAAGACCCTTGTTGTGATATATGTCATAGACTGGCCTATGTTTTCCTCTAAGAGTTTTATAGTCTCTGGCCTTACATTTAGGTCTTTAATCCATTTTGAGTTTATTTTTGTGTATGGTGTTAAGGAGTGTTCTAATTTCATTCTTTTACATGTAGCTGTGTATTTTTCCCAGCACCACTTATTAAAGAGGCTGTCTTTTCTCCATTCTGTATTCTTGCTTCTTTTATCAAAAAATAAGGTGACCATATGTGCATGGGTTTATCTCTGGGCTTTCTATCCTGTTCCATTGATCTATATTTCTGATTTTGTGCCTGTATCATACTGTCTTGATTTCTGTAGCTTTGTAGTGTAGTCTGAAGTCGGGGAGCCTGATTCTTCCAGCTCTGTTTTCGTTTCTCAAGATTGCTTAGACTATTGGGGGTCTTTTGTGTTTCCTTACAAATATACAATTTTTTGTTCTAATTCTGTGAAAAATGCCATTGGTAATTTGATAGGGATTGCATTGAATCTGAAGGTTGCTTTGGGTAGTACAGTCATTTTCACAATGTTGATTCTTCCAATCCAAGGACATTGTATTTCTCTCCATCTGTTTGTATCATCTGTAGTTTCTTTCATCAGTGTCTTATAGTTTTCTGCATGCAGGTCTTTTGTCTCCTTAGGTAGGTTTATTCCTAGATATTTTATTCTTTTTGTTAGAGTGGTAAATGGGAGTGTTTCCTTAATTTCTCTTTCATATTTTTCATCATTAGTGTATAGGAATGCAAGAGATTTCTGTGCATTAATTTTGTATCCTGCTACTTTGCCAAATTCGTTGATTACTTCTAGTAGATTTCTGGTAGCCTCTTTAGGGTTCTTTATATATAGTATCATGTCATCTGCAAACAGTGACAACTTTACATCTTCTTTTCTGATTTGTATTCCTTTTATTTCTTTTCTTCTCTGATTGCTGTACCTAAAACTTTCAAAACTATGTTGAATAATAATGATGAGAGTGGACAACCTTGTCTTGTTTCTGATCTTAGAGGAAATTGTTTCAGTTTTTCATCATTGAGAATGATGTTGGCTGTGGGCTTGTCATATATGACCTTTATTATATTGAGGTAAGTTCACTCTATGCCTGCTTTCTGAAGGTTTCTTTCATAAATAGGTGTTGAATTTTGTTGCAAGATTTTTCTGAATCTAATGAGATGATTGTATTTTTTTTATTCTTCAGTTTGTTAATATGATGCATCACATTTTTTGATTTGCATATATCAAAGAATCCTTGCATTCCTGGAATAAACCCCACTTAATAATGGTGTATGATCTGTTTAATGTGTTGTTGGATTCTGTTTGCTAGTATTTTGTTGAGGATTTTTGCATCTATGTTCATCAGTGATATTGGTCTCTAGTTTTGTTTTTGTGATCTTTGTCCAGTTTTGGTATTAGGGTGATGGTGGCCTCATGAATAAGTTTGCGGGTGTTCATCCTTCTGCTGTATTTTGGAAGAGTTTGAGAAGAACAAGTATTCACTCTTCTCTTTATGTTTTATAGAATTCCCTTGTGAAGCCATCTGGTCCTGGGCGTTTGTTTGTTGGAAGATTTTTAATCACAGTTTCAATTTCAGTGCTTGTGGTTGGTCTCTTTATATTTTCTATTTCCTCCTGGTTCAGCCTCAGGATGTTGTGCTGTTCTCAGAATTTGTCCATTTCTTCCAGGTTGTGCATTTTATTGGCATACAGTTGCTTGTAGTAATCTTTCATGATCCTTTGTACTTTTGCACTTTCAATTGTTACTTCCCCTTTTTCGTTTCTAATTCTGTTAATTTGTATCTTTTCCCTTGTTTTTTGATGAGTCTGGCTAATGGTTTATCAATTTTGTTTATCATCTCAAACAAGCAGCTTTTAGTTTTATTGATCTTTGCTATTGTTTCCTTCATTTCTTTTTCATTTATTTTTGATCTGATTTTTATGATTTTTTTCCTTCTCCTAACTTTGCGTGTTTTTTTGTTCTTCTTTCTCTAATTGCTTTAGGTGTAAGCTTAGGTTGTTTAATTGAGATGTTTCTTGTTTCTTGAGGTAGGATTTTATTGCTATAATCTTCCCTCTTAGAACTGCTTTTGCTGCATCGCATAGGTTTTGGGTCACTGTGTTTTCACTGTCATTTGTTTCTAGGTATTTTTTTAAATTTCCTCTTTGACTTCTTCAGTGATCTCTTGGTTATTTAGTAGTGTATTGTCTAGCCTCCATGTGTTTACATTTTTTTACTTTTTTTCTTTATTTGTTTTCAAGTCTCATAGTGTTGTGGTCAGAAAATATACTTGATACAAATTCATTTTTCTTAAATTTACTGAGGCTTGATTTGTAAGCCAAGATATGATCTATCCTGTAGATTGTTCAAAGAGCACATGAGAAGAAAGTGTATTCTCTAGTTTTTTGTTGGAATGTCCTATAAATATCAATTAAGTCCATCTTGTTTAATGTGTCATTCAAAGCTTTTGTTTCCTTATTTATTTTCATTTTGGATGGTTTGTCCTTTGGTGAAATTGGGGTTTTAAGTCCCCTACTATTATTGTGTTACTGATGCTTTCCCATCTTATGGTTGTTAGCATTTGCCTTATTTATTGAGATGCTCCTATTTTGGGTGCATAAATATTTACAATTGCTATATCTTCTTCTTGGATTGATCCCTTGATCATTATATAGTGTCCATCTTTGCCTCTTGTATTAGTATTTGTTTTAAACTCTATTTTGTCTGATATGAGAATTGGTACTCCAGCTTTCTTTTGATTTCCATTTGCATGGAATATCTTTTTCCATCCCATCACTTTCAGTTTGTATGTGTCCCTAGGTCTGAAGAGGGTCTTTTTTAGACAGCATATATATAGGTCTTGTTTTTTTTTTATCTATTAAGCCAGTCTATGTCTTTTGTTTGGAGGATTTAATCCTTTTGCCTATTACCATTTTCTTAATTGTTTTGGGTTTGTTATTGTAAGTGTTTTCCTTCTCTTGTGTTTCCTACCTAGAGAAGTTCTTTAGCATTTTTTGTAAACCTAGTTTGTTGGTGCTGAATTTTCTTGACTTTTGCTTGTCTGTAAAGTTTTTAATTTCTCCATAGAATCTGAATGAGATCCTTGCCAGTAGTGTAATCTTGTTTGTAGGTTTTTCACTTTCATCACTTTATATATGCCCTCCCACTCCCTTCCGGCTTGCAGAGTTTCTGCTGGAAAATCAGCTCTAAACCTATGGGCATTCCCTTGTATGTTAATTGTTGCTTTTCCCTTGCTGTGCTTAATATTTTTTTCTCTGTACTTAATATTTTATAGTTTGATTAATATGTGTCTCAGTCTGTTTCTCCTTGGATTTATCCTGTATGAGACTCTCTGTGCTTCCTGGACTTGATTGACTCTTTCCTTTCCCTTATTTGGGAAGTTTTCAACTATAATCTTTTCAGATATTTTCTCAGACCCTTTCTTTTTCTCTTCTTCTTTTGGGACCCTATAATTCGAATGTTGGTGTGTTTAATGTCGTCCCAGTGGTCTCTGAGACTGTCCCCAATTCTTTTCATTCTTTTTTCTTTATTCTCCTCTGTGGTAGTTATTTCCACTATTTTATGTAACAGGTCATTTATCCATTCTTCTGCTTCAGTTAATCTGCTACTGGTTCCTTCTAGAGAATTTTTATTTCATTTATTGTGTTGTTCATTATTGTTTCTTTGCACTTTAGTTCTTGTAGGTCCTTTTCAAATATTTCTTGTATTTTCTCATTCTCTTTCCAAGATTTGGGGTCATCTTTACTATGATTACTCTGAAATATTTTTCAGGCAGACAGCCTATTTCCTCTTCTTTTGTTTGGTCTGCTGGGTTTTTACTTTGCTCCTTCATCTGGTGCATGTTTCTCTGTCTTCTAATTTTGCTTAGTTTACTTTGTTTGGGGTCTCCTTATTGCCGGCTGCACATTCGTGGTTCCCACTGTGTTTGGTTTCTGCCTCTAGTGGGTTAGGTTGTTTCAGTGGTTTGTGTAGGTTTCCTGATGGACGTTACTTGTGCCTGTGTTCTGGTGGATAAGGCTGGATCTTGTCTTTGTGGTGGGCAGGACCATTTCTGGTGGTGTCTTTTGCTGTGTTCGTGAACTTATTATGATTTTTCAGCAGCCTCTCTGCTAATGGGTGTGGTCATGTTCCTGTCTTGCTAGTTGTTTGGCATGGGGTGTCCAGCACTGGAGATTGTTGGTCATTGAGTGGAGCTGGGTCTTAGCGTTGAGACGGAGATCTCTAGGAGAGCTTTTTCCAATTGATATTACGTGGGTCCTGGAAGTCTCTGGTGGTCCAATGTCCTGAACTTAGCTCTCTTACTTCAGAGGCTCAGGACTGACACCCAGCCGTAGCACCAAGACCCTGTTAGCCACACAGTTTACGTGTAAATGGGTTAAATTCTCCAATCCGAAGGCACAAGGTGCCCAGCCTTCTGTGCTTGGCTCAGTCCTCCAGCCAAGCGTTGTTCTCCAGGACTAGTCGATATGGAGAGCCTGCTTTGGATCCAGGTCCAGTTGCATTCCCTAGTGTCTAGGAGAAGCATCTCTCTCCCCCATCCTCCCCTATCCCCTTTGCAACTTGTTAGGATATATTTTCATTTACTTTTATCCTTTTATATCTCAGAGTAGTCTTAAAGCAGGCTTTATATTTAGCCTGTAAATTTCTTGTTAAATAGATTCAAGGTATTGTATTTATTTTTGTTTGCTCTTATAGATTTTTCTTCAATTAAATTTTCTGAATTTTTCTAATTTTTTAGAAAATATAAAACCTAAAAGATTTTAAATGTATTATTCATGTAACTGAGCAACATAATGAGTTCTCTTTTTTAAACCTTTTTCAGTAGCTTATTGGATTTTTTAAGCATATAGCTATTTTATTTACAAATGAGTATAATTTTGACTTATCCTTTTCAATATTGAGCCTTCAGTATTTTTCCCTTTTGTCAAATATAATTGTCTTATACTTACAAAACAATGTTAAGAAATATTTTGTGGTTAGACTCATTGTATTATTATTGACTTTAGTAAAAATGCCCCTGTGTTTCATCCTTAGGCAGATTATGTCATTTAGTCTAAGAAAATGTTTATTATTAGGGAAGTATCTATATTTTACACTATTTCGTGAAAAGAAAAAACAATCAGCCTTAAATCTGGAATGGATATTGGCTTTTGCCAAATGTCTTTTGGGCATTAATTGAGATAATCACATTTATCTCCTTGATCAGTTAATCATAAATTATTTTAATAGATTTCACAATATTAAAACATTTTTGGATTTGTTTAACATACTCCTTCACTTCATTAGCCATAGTTTATTTACATGTTTGCATCATTCATAAGTGTACTGCACTTCAGTCTCATTCTCAATCTCTCTTTCTTTGTCTCTTTGTTATTGCTGTGAATGCCACATTTTGGTGTCTGTTTTTATGATGATTGAGTTAATAGAATTTGGAAGCATTTCTTTCTTTCCTTATGTCTGGGAAAGCTTAAACAGGTCAACATGACCTGTTATTTAATGGTTTGCAAATTTTACTTATAATATTTTACTTATCTGGGTTTGGTGCTCTTTGAGGGCAAGACATATGTTTTCAATTTTTCCATATTTGAATTCCTTAAGTTTGTAATATTTTCTGGTGTTGATTTTGTTAACTTATATTTTCCTAGAAAAAAAATCATCTATTCCATTCTGTTTATCAAAGTAATTGGCATAGAATATTGCAAAGTGCTCTTTTTATACAAGTCTTTTAAATCTAATGTGTACCTAATTTTAACCATTTTTTAAAATTTCTAATTTTTCATGCTTGAGCTTTCTCTCCAGTATTAATTTTAAAAGTAATTTATAAATTTCACTATTTTTTTCCAGGAACCAACTCTCAGTTTTATTTTTCAATTCTGCTCACTTTAAGTTTTTAAATTCACTAATTTTAAAATAATTAATTTATGTATTTTTTTCCATTTTAAAATGATGTTTTATCTTTATTGTATTTTTTTTTTTACCAAACAATGTGTTCTATACAGTACCTACTCATTTTCTTTGTGGCCTATACTTGTGGTCAATTCTTGTGAATGTCCCATGGAGCTTGAAAATAAGTTGTGTTCTCTAAAATCATGGTAAT
Organism: Monodon monoceros; assembly: GCF_005190385.1. Taxonomy (NCBI): domain Eukaryota; kingdom Metazoa; phylum Chordata; class Mammalia; order Artiodactyla; family Monodontidae; genus Monodon; species Monodon monoceros. The sequence continues at coordinate 55,229,837 of NW_021703779.1, read as the reverse complement.
GTTCTCAATATGTATTTATTAGGATGACTTTAGTAATTATAATATTTAGAGCCTTTCAATTTTTATTAACTCTTTTGGGGCTACTTGCTCTATCATTCATTAAATATGGTGAGTTAAAGTCTGCTGCTATTACTGTCTCCTGTCAATTTGCTCTTGCATTTCCTTTGGTTTATTTTTTACATGTTATGATGATATTTGAAATATACTGATATATGGTGGTTATATACTTATTATATGTATATTGTGGATTCTACCTTTATTATTATAAACTACCCCTTTTACCTCCTTTACTACTTTTTGGTCTTCAATTCAAACTATTCTTTTATTAATAGCACAAGTCCAGTTATCTCTCTCTCTCTCTCCTTTTTTTTTTTTTTTTTGAATGCCATAGTTTTTTGTTTGTTTGTTTTACTTTCACCCTTTCTGGTTTATTTTGTTTTAGATGTATTCCTTTAATATAATAGAGACTAATATCCATGTTAACTTTATCTGAGAGTCATTTTGGTACTTAGATTTTTCCATTTGCATATTTTAATACAACATATTTTGCATTATTTCTATCATTGTATTTTTGTTTTCTACTTTTAATGCTTTCTTTTTTATCACCAGTTTTTTAACTGAAGAAAAGTTGATTTACAATATTGTGTTAGTTTCGTGTATATAACAAAGTGATTCAATTTTATATATATATATATCTTTATTCAGATTCTAATAGGTGACCTTTTCTTGTAATTTTTTGTGTTTTCCTTTCAGCTATTTGGAGACTAAACTTTCTAAATAACAGTCTTTAAAATTTCTCTGGTATATCCATTCATAACTTTAGGTAATACATATAAATTTCTTTTTGTTGATTTCTCAACTGTAGACAATATTTATTGTTCCCCCTATATTAAAACTTAGCCTAACTGGATGTTTATACTTCTTAATTTCCGTGTTGCCACCTTCAATTTTATTATTTTATTTATTGTGATGAATACCTTTAATAGTTTACAGATTTAACCATTTGCTCTTTGTAATTTGTTTTTACTGTTTGAATGCCTGAAGAATATTTTTTATTCAGAAATTCTAAATTTTTTATCAGAATATGAATTGGTGTTTATAAGTCTGTCTTTTTTCCCTGAAATATACACTGCTTTTTGGTCTATGAAACCAATTTTTTTTCAGGAAATCTATTATGTCTTTGATTTTTTATTTTTCTATTTTTTCATTCTCACTTGCTGATAACTGTACCTTGGGGACAACAGTTTTCCTTATGGTAGATCATTGTTGATCCTCTTACATTACTAACTTTTCTCTAATTTTGTTAATGATTCTGTCATTTACTTTGCATTCACCATGTTTATTTCAAGCCTCTTTTCTTTTATATCTTCAGCCATACATTTTGTTTTTACATTTTCTGTTTCTAATTTATCTTTTTCTTCTGTGATGTTGTTGCTTTGATCCTCAATTTTCTTAATTTGCTCTGCAATATTCATTTGCATCACATTCAGTTATTTTTATCATCTAGTCTTTGATGTCTTTCCTCATTGAATTAGTATTCAATGTAATCACTTTGATAAAACACTGACAGAATTTTTCTTTCAGTTTTTGTTCCATGTTTTCTCTAAGAATGGATTCTTCATATCATTTTGAAGCATCTTTTCTTATTTCTTTCTTTCCTTCCTCGTATGGCTGTACTGTTTCTGCACATCAGCCAATGTATTTCTTTGGATTGTGCACATATTCAAAGTGTGTGGCCTGATCAAAATCTTATATTTACTCAGATATAATATGATTAAATCCTTGTCTTCTGCCCCCACTTTATCTGAGCCTGTTTTTCCTCAGAACTTTCATTTAATAACTGGGTATTGCTAGTTTCTGTTAACAACATTTTCTTTACATATTTAGATGCTTCTATGTTGGATGCAAAAAATGTTTATAGCTTTCAAATTTATTTTATGAGATCAGCATTAATCTGATATCAAAACCAGACACACTACAAGAAAGAAAATTATAAGGCAATATATCTGACGAAAACAAATGCAAAAATTCTCAACAAAGTAATATTGAACAACAAAAATCTTATGATAACTTCAATAGATGCAAAAAAGCATTTGATAAAATTCAACATTCATTCATGATAAAAACTCAACAAAGTGTTTATAGAGGAAACATATCCCATCATAATAACAGCCATATATAACAAATCTACAGACTCAATCATACTCAATGGTGAAAAGCTGAGAATTTGTCCTCTGAGATCAGGAACAAGACAAGGATACCCATTCTAGCCACTTTTATTCAACATAGTATTATCAGTCTTAGAAATGGCAGTTAGGCAAAAAGAAGAAATAAAAGGTATCCAAATTGGAAAAAATAAGCAAAACTGTCACAACTTGTAGATGTCATGATAATAGTATAGTATGTACTCATATTATATAGGAAACACAAAAGGCTCCAACAAAAAATTATTAGAACTAATAAATAATTTTAGTAAATTTGCAGGATACAAAATTAATATACAGAAATCTGTTGCATTTATATGCACTAATAAACTACAGAAAGAGAAATGGAAAAGAATCATTTAAAATTGCATCAATTAGCTATCTATTTTATGTTTGGTAGTGTATATATGTCCATGCCACTCTCTCACTTTGTCACAGCTTACCCTTCCCCCTCCCCATATCTTCAACTCCATTCTCTAGTAGGTCTGTGCCTTTATTCCCATCTTACCTGTAGGTTCTTCATGACTGTTTTTTGTTGTTGTTGTTTAGTTTCTTTTTCTTAGATTCCATATATATGTGTTAGCAAATGGCATTTGTTTTTCTCTTTCTGACTTACTTCACTCTGTATGACAGACTTTAGGTCCATCCACCTCACTACAAATAACTCAGTTTTTTTTCTTTTATGGCTGAGTAATATTCCATTGTATATATGTGCCACATCTTCTTTATCCATTCATCCAATTATGGACACTAAGGTTGCTTCCATTTCCTGGCTATTGTAAATAGAGCTGCAATGAACATTTTGGTACATGACTCTTTTTGAATTATGGTTTTCTCAGGGTATATGCCCAGTAGTGGGATTGCTGGGTGTTATGGTAGTTCTATTTGTAGTTTTTTAAGGAATCTTCATACTGTTCTCCATAGTGACTGTATCAATTTACACTCCCACCAGCAGTGCAAGAGTGTTCCCTTTTCTTCACACTTCTCCAGCATTTATTGTTTCTAGATTTTTTGATGATGGCCATTCTGATTGCTGTGAGATGATATCTCATTGTAGTTTTGATTTGCATTTCTCTAATGATTAATGATGTTGAGAATTCTTTCATGTGTTTGTTGGCAATCTGTATATCTTCTTTGGAGAAGTGGGAAGCAGCTGCATAGCACAGGGAGATGAGCTCAGTGCTTTGTGACCACCTAGAGGAGTGGAATAGGGAGGGTGGGAGGGAGAGATACACAAGAGCGAAGAGATATGGGAACATATGTATAACTGATTCACTTTGTTATAAAGCAGAAACTAACACACTATTTTAAAGCAATTATACTCCAATAAAGATGTTTAAAAATAATAATAAATAATAAAATAAAATAAAATTGCATCAAAAAGAATAAAATACCTTGTAATAAATCTAAGCAAAGTGGTAAAATACTTGTACTCTGAGAACTATAAAACATTGATAAAAGAAATTGAGCACAACACAAATAAATGGAAAGATATATCATGTCCATGGATTAGAAGAATCAATATTTTTAAAATGTCCAGACTACTCATGGCAATCTATATATTCAGCACAATGCCTTACAAAATACCAATGGCATTTTTCACAGAACTAGAATAAATAAATGTAAAATTTGCTGGCAACACAAAGACTCCCAATAGTCAAAACAATCTTGAAAAAGAACAAAATTGAAGGTATCACACACCTTGATTTCATATTATACTAAAAAGCTATGGTAATCAGAACAGTATGGTACTCATTCAAAGACAGACACATAGATTAATGAAACAGAATAAAGAGCCCAGAAATAAACTGACATTCATATCATCAATTAATCTACGAAAAGGAAGGGAAGAGCATACAATGGGAAGATGCAGTCTCTTCAATAAATAGAAATGGGAAAACAGAACAGCTACATGCAAAAGAATGAAACGACTATTTTCTGACAACATATACAAAAATTAGCAAAAGATGATTGAGTGACCAAGATGGTAGAGTAGGAAGACCCTGAGCTCACTTCATCCCATAAACAAAACAAAATTTCAACTTTTTACAGAACAACTACCCATGAGACCAACAAGAAGACTAGCAGAAAAAATCTACAGCTAAAGATATAAAGAAAGAATCACAACTAGGTGTGTAGGAGGGGCAAAGATGCATTATAGTGAAGAACCATACTCCCAGCTAGTGTAGTCACAAACAAGAGGATAATTACAATTGCAGAGGTTCTTCCCAAGGAGCAAGGGGTCTGAGCCTCACTTTGGGCTCTGCAACCCAGGGGTTCTACACCAGGAAAATAAGCACCCAGAAAGTTTGGCTTTGAAAGCCAGTGAGGCTTACTTTCAGGAGAGCCAGAGGGTTGTGGGAAATAGACTATACTCTTAAAAGGTTCACACAAAATCTCACACATGATGAAACTCAGGGAAGAAGCAGTACTTTGCAAGGAGCCTGGGTCAGACACACTTGCTGATCTTAGAGAGCCTCCTGGAGAGGCAGGAGGCAATTGAAACTCACCCTGGCGTATAGATGCTGGTAGCAGTGATTTTGGGGTCTCATCCCACCATGACAACACTGGTGCTGGTAAGCATCATTGTAGAACCCTCCTTTTAGCTTACTAATGCCAAGACCCAGTCTCCCACACCAGTGAGTCAGCCCTAGTCTTGAGAAGACTCAGGCCAGGCAGCTAGCTGGGTAGAGACACAACCCCACCCACAATCACTGACTACCATGGGACACCCTGAGCCCTCAGCCATTCCTGGGACATGGCCCTTCCCACCAGAGGTCCCAGGCCCTAGAACCAACCACCAGTGGGTTGAAACTAAGTTCAGCACCCCTGTGGCCCCCCACAGCTAGCTGTCAAATTTGGCTCCACCCACCAGAGTTCTGGCACTAGCCCCAGAATACAGCTTCATGTGCTGGGGGAAGGGTAAAATCCTGAGATTACCTGGGCCTTGGCCCCACCCACCAGCAGGACAATGCTAGGATCATAACTGCCTTGGACAGTCATCCAACATCACAAGGACTTCATCCCAACCAATCAGTGGCCAGCAGCCACTGTAAAAAGCAGGACCTGACAGCCAACTGGACTGGGGGCCAGCCATGCCTACCTGTGTGACCACTATAGTCATATCACCATGGCAGAAGAACCCACACAGCCCACAAAAAGGGCACCCCTAGAGCATATAGCTCTGGTGACCAGAGCCAAATGTGCTGCTGGGGCCCATAGGACATTTCCTACTTGAGGTCACTTCTCCATGATGAGGAAATGTAACCAATTTACCAAATACATAGAAATAGAAATAATAAATTAGGCAAAAAGAGATGACAGAGAAATATAGTCCAAAAAAGATAAAACCCCAAAAGAACAAATAAGTGAATTAAAGATAAGCAATGTACAAGATAAATTGTTTAAAGTAATGATCATAAAGAACTTGGGAGAAGAATGGATAAATAGAGTGAGAATTTAGAAGTTTTTAACAAAGAGTTAGAAATATAAAGAAGAAACAAAGATGAAGAATGCAATAACTGAAATAAAAAATACACTAGAAGGAATCAACAGTAGATTAGATGATACAAAGGAACAGATTAATGAACTGGAAGATAGTACTGGGAATAAAAGAATTTGAATAATGAGGGCAACTCAAGAGACCTCTGGGATATCAAATATATTAATATCTGCATTATAGGGTTCCCAGAAGGAGAAGAGAGAGAAAGGGGGCAGAAAACATATTTGACCCTATAATAGCTGAAAATGTCCTTAACCTGGGAAAGAAAGCAGAAATCCTGGTCCAAGAAGCACAGAGTCCCAAACAGCATCAACCCAAAAAGGGACATTGTAGTTAAAATGGCAAAAATTAAAGAGAGAGAATACTAAAAGCAGGACGAGAAAAGCAACAAGTTGCATACAAGTGAGCTCCCATAAGGAAATCAGCTGACTTTTCAGCATAAAATCTGCAGGCCAGAAAGGAGTGGCACAATATATTTCAAATGATGAAAGGGAAAAATTCACAACCAAGAGTACTCTTTTCTGCAAGGCTTTCATTTAGATTTGGAGAGATAAATTTTAGATAAACAAAAGCTAGAAGAGTTGAGCACCATAAAACAAGCTTTACAAGAAATGTTAAAAAGACCACTCAAAGTGGAAAAGACCACATGTAGAAATAGAAAAATTATGAAAGAAAAAATCTCATTGGTAAAGGCAAATATGCAGTAAAGGTAGTAGATAAACCACTTATACAGCTAGTAGGAAGGATAAAGGACAAAAGCAGTAAAATTGTCTATATCACAAATGGATGTAAATAATGTTGTTGCAAATAGTAAACATAGAGGAGGTTAAAATGCAGCATTGTTAAGATTCTTTTGAATGTAAGAGATCAGCAACTTAAATAGTGTGTATGTATTATATATATATATATATATATATATATATATATATACCACAAAACAACTGTGAAACAATTAACAAAATGGCAATAAATACATGCCTATCAAAAATTAATTTACATGTAAATAGACTAAATGCTCCAATCAAAAGACATAGAGTGGCTGAATGGATACGAAAACAAGACCCATATGTTGCTTAGGAGAGAATCACTTCAGATCCAAAGGCACCTATAGACTGAAAGTGAGAGGATGGAAAATGGTATTCCATGCAAATGAAAATGAAAAGAAAACAGGAACAACAATACTTGTATCAGAAGAAATAGACTTTAAAACAAAGATTGTCACAAAAGACAAAGAAGGACATTACATAATGATTAAAGGATAAATCCCAGAAGATATTACAATTGTAAATGAAGATGTAATCAACATAGAAGCATTTAAACACATAAAGAAAGATTAACAGACATAAAGGGATAAATAGGAAGTAATACAATATTAGTAGAGGACTGTAACACCCCACTTACATCAATGGAAAGATCATTCAGATAGAAAATCAATAAGGAACACTGGTTTAAACAACACATTAGACCAGATGTACTTAATATAAATAGAACATTCCAACCAAAAGCAGGAGAATACACATTCTTTTCAAGTGCACATGGAACATTTTCCAGAATAGATCATATGCTAGGCCACAAAACATGTCACAGTAAATTTAGGAAGATTGAAATCATATCAAGCATCTTTTCTGATTATGACACTATGAAATTAGAAATCAACTACAAGAAACAAAAGGCAAAAATGACAAATACGTGGAGTCTAAACAATATGCTACTGAACAACCAATAGGTCACTGAATAAATCAAACAGAAAAATTTTTTAAATACCTGGAGACAAATGAAAATGAAAACACAATGATACCACATCTATGAGACACAGCAAATGCCGTTCTAAGAGGGAAGTTTATAGTGATACAAGCCTACCTCGGGAAACAAGAAAAATCTCAAATAAACAATCTAAGCTTACATTTAAAGGAAATAGAAAAAGAAACAAACAACCCAAAGTTATTTAAAGAAAAACCTCATAAATTTCAGAGCAGAAAAAAAATGAATACAAACAAAAAACAATAGCAAAGATGAATAAAAGTGAATTGATTTTTTTAAAGATAAACAAAATTGACAAACCTTTAGCCAGACTCATAAAGAAAAAAAGACAGCTGGCTGAAATCAATAAAATCAGAAAAAGAAGTTACAACTAACACCACAGAAATGCAAAGGATCATAAGATATTACTGTGAACAATTATATGCCAATAAAATGGACAACATAGAAAAAATGGACAATTCCTAGAAAAGTACAATCTCCTAAGACTGAATCAGGAAGATATAGAAAATATAAATTGACCAATTTCCATTAATGAAATTGAATTGATTAAAAAAAAAAAAAACTCCCGAAAAACAAAATCCCAGGAGCAGATGTCTTCCCAGGTAAATTCTACCAAACATTTAGAGAAAAGTTAATACCTATTCTTCTCAAAATATTCCAAAAACCTGCAGAGGAAGGAATGCTTCTAAACTCATTGAACAAAGCCAGCATCATTCTGATTACAAAATCAGACAAAGATATTACCAAAATATAAAATTATAAACCAATATCCATGATAAACATAGATAAAAAAATTCTCAACAAAGTATTAGCCCACTGAATTTAACAATATATCAGAAAATCATATGCAGTGATCAAGTGGTATTTATTGCAGGGCTGCAAGATTGGTTCAATATCCACAAATCAATCAATTTCATACAACAAATTGAAGAATATAAATCAGATGATCATCTCAACAGATGTAGAAAAAATTTCAACATCTATTTTTTATTAAAAAAAGACTCAAAAAAAGTGGGTATAGAGGGAACATACTTCAACTTGATAAAAGGACATATATGACACCCCCAAAGCTAACATCATACTCAACTGTGAAATCTAAAAGCATTTCCTCTAAGATCAGGAAAAAGCCAAGGATTTCCACTTTCACTAATTTATTCAGCATAGTATAGGAAGTTCTAGCCTCATAAATCAGAAAAGAAAAAGAAATAAAAGGAATTCAAACTGGAAAAGCAGAAGTAAAATTGCCTGTTTGCAGATGACATAATATTATACGTAGAAAATCCTGAAGATGCCACCAAAACACTACTAGGGCTTATCAATGAATTCAGTAAAGTTGCAGGATACAATATTAATGTACAGAAATTTATCACATTTCTATACAGTAACAATGGACTATAAGAAAGAAAAATTTTAAAAAACTATCTCATTCACAAACACCAAAAAGAATAAAATACCTGTATATAAATTTAAGTGAGGAGGTAAAAGACCTGTACTCAGGAAACTATAAAAAATGGATGAAAAAATTGAAGATGACACAATCAGATGACAAGATACAATGTGCTCATGGATTGGAAAAATTAATGCTGTTAAAACAACAATATTATGAGGCAATCTATAGATTCAGTGCAATCCCTATGAAAATAACAATGGCACTTTTTACAGAACAAGAATAAATAATTCTAAAATTTTTATGGAAACACAAAAGACTCCAAATAGCCAAAACAATCTTAAGAAAGAACAAAACAATAAGTATCACACTCCCTGATTTCAAACTATACTTCAAAACTAAGTCATTAAAACAGTATGGACCTGGCACAAAAAGAGACACATAAATCAGTGGAACAGAATAGAAAGCCCAGGAGTGAATCCACATTTCCATGAACAGTTCATCTACAACAAAGGCAGCCAGAATATACAATTGGGAGAGGACAGCTTCTTCAGCAGCTGGTGCTGGGAAAACTGGATAGCTACATACAAAATAATCAAACTGGACTACTTTTTCATACCATATACAGAAGTAAACTCAAAATGGATTAGACTTAAATGTAAGATCTGAAACCACAAAACTAGAAGTAAACATAGGCAGTATGCTCTTTGACATCTGTCTTAGGTATACTTTTTTGTATCAGTCTCCTCAGACAAGGGGGAAAAAAGTAAAAATGAACAAAAAGGACTGCATCAAACTAAAAAGCTTTAGCACAGTGAAGGAAATTATTAACAAAATGAAAAGGCTGCCTACTGAATGGGAGAAAATATTTGCAAATGATATATAAGACAAGGGTTTAATATCCAAAAAATACAGAGAACACATACAACTGAATATCAAAAAAGGAAACAACCCAATTAAAAAATTGGCAGAAGACCTGAATAGACATTTTTCCAAAGACAACATAGCAGGTGGCCAACAGCCACATGAAAAGATGCTTAACATCACTCATCATAAGGGAAATGCAAGTCAAAACACAATGAGATATCACCTCACACCTGTTAGAATGGCTATTATAAAAATGACAACAAATAACAAGTGTTGGTGAATATTCGGAGAAAACGGAACTCTCACGAACTGTTGGTGGGAATGTAAATTAGTGCAGTTACTGTGGAAAGCAGTATGGCGATTCCTCAAAAATATTAAAATAGAACTACGATACAATCCAGAAATTCAAATTCTGAGTATTTATCCAAAGAAAATAAAAATTCTAATTCGAAAAGACATATGCACCCCTATGTTCAATGCAGCGTTATTTATAGTAGCCCAGATATGGAAGCAACCTAAGTGACCATCAATAGATGAATTGGTAAAGAAGATGTGGTATATATACACAACGGAATATTAGCCATTAAGAAGAACGAAATCTTGTCATTTGCAACAACATGGATGGACCTAGGAGTTATTATGCTAAGTGAAATAAGTCTGACAGAGAAAGACAAATACCATATGATTTCATTTATATGTGAAATGTAAAAGCCAAACACATGAACAAACATAATCATACTGAAGCAGAGTCATAGATAGAACAAACAGGTGGTTGCTGAAGGGGTGACACGTGAGGCGAGGAGAAAAATAGGTGAGGGAGATTAAGAGTTACAAAGTTTATTTACACAATACATGAGTCATAGGTATCAAATAAACAGTGTGGGGTACATAGTTAATAATTATGTAATGTCTTTGTATGGTGACAGGTGATGGCTAGACTTATTCTGATGATCATTTTGAAATGTATAGAAATATCAAATCACTATGTTGTGTACCAAGAACAAGCATAGTGGTGTAGGTCAATTATACTTCAAAAACAAACAAACCAACCAACAAACCAACTCATAGAAAAATATATCAGATTTGTGGCTACCAGAGACAGGGAGTGGGAGGGAATTAGATGAAAGTTCTCAAAAGATACACAGTTCCAGTTATAAGAGAAATGAGTACTAAGGACATATTATACAACATGATAAAGACAACACTGTTGTACATTGTAAATTAAAGTTGTTAAAGGAGTAAATCCTAAGGTTTCTCATCGGAGGAAAGTTTTTTCTTTCTTCTACTTTTTAATGTATCTGTATGAGATGATGGAAGGTCACTAAACATATTGTGATAATTATTTAATGATGTATGTAAGTTGAATCATTATTTGTGTACACCTTAAACTTATACAGTAACATATGTCAATTATATCTCAATAAAACTGGAAAAAAATTAACTCAAAACTGATTAAAAACTTAAATGTAAGATTCAAAATCATAAAACTGCTAGAAGAAAACAGGCAATATGCTAAAATGAGCCTTAGAAATATATAAATATTTTTGCACCTATCTCTTCAGGCAAGGGCAACAAAAGCAAAGGTAAACAAATAGGACAGCATCAAACCAAAGCCTTTTGTTTTTTTAAGGAAACCCTCAACAAAACAAAAAGGCAACCTACTGAATGGGAGAAGATATTTGCAAATAATATGTCTAATAAGGGTTTGATATTCAAAATATATAAAGAACTCATACAACTCAATATCAAAAAAATACAACCCAATTTAAAAATGGCATAGGACCTAAATATACATTTTTCCAATGAAGACATACAGATGGCCAACAGACACATGAGAAGATGCTCAACAGCATGCATCATCAGGGAAATGCAATCAAAACCACAATGAGAAGGGCACCTCATTGGTCAAAGCCAACCAGAAACTCTGCTTGGTTCAGTTTCCTTATGAATGGATGAGGAATCATGGATCTGGAGGTCCAAACAGAAGGTATCCAGCCCACCCCATAGCAAATTTCATTTTGTTTAATTCCAAAAATATCAGAGTTTTTGGAGCCTTTTGTCAAGTATTTTCTCTATGGAGAAACTAAAGCCCATAGGTCGAAAGTGGCCTGCTCCTGCTCAGCATTACATAAACTAATGGCAGACCCAGAGAATTCTTTCATCTCACTTTATAGTTTCCATTTCAATTCTTTTGGTCACTTTTATGATTGATATTTTATTTTCAGTAGCTGCATGTCCTTTTCAAAATAATACACTGACGTACCAGAGACAAAAACATATGTGAAAGTTATGCTTCACTTTATGGAATGGACGTTTTCCGGAAAGGAAAATAATTCCCTAAGGCAAGGTGCACTCTACTACTGAATTCTACCAAATGACTGGAGATATGTTCTTCTTAGCAATTAGTTTTTAGATGCCAACTTTATAACAAAAATATCAAGTGAGCATGCAATGAATGATATATAAAAATACAATTTTAAAGATTAAATAATAAACATAAAAATGTCATAAATAAAATATAGGAATCATTAATTAAAAGCATAGACCATAATGAACATAAAAATTGTGTTTAAAACAGTTTAATAAATTAATAGTTCCCAAAACAGAAAGCTTTTCCAAATCACATATTTAAAGAAAAATGTAAAATTTCCATTTAGGCGTGAATACCCAAAATTTCACAAAAAGTAAATACCAACATATCATACTGGAAACTGAATTCCTCAGAAACAGAGTTATATGTTAGAAATAAGTATTATGTACGTTCACTGGACATTTAATATTTGTATATGACTCCCTCTCTATCCCTAGGTAAATAAGCTCTCTTATATTAAAACCTCAAGCATTTGTTAGCCCCTTTTGAGAGGGTTTATATTCTAGGAAATCCTTTAATTCTTGTTATTTCTCATATTAAGTGAGTGCAGTTAATGATTCTCCATGTGTTTGGATAGTATCTTTGCAAAACTCCATGGTGATGCTATCATAGTTCACTGCAGTTGCCATTAAATGAATAATTTCCAGATTAATTTGTGTTTTTCTAGATTACACTGCATTAGAATTTTAAACAATAAGTCATATTTCTCTAGTCTTCCTTCTTGCTCACTATTTAAGGGCTTCAATTCCTCCCATGTTTATCATTAATTATTTTTTTTACTTCTTTCTTTAATAATGTTGTGCAATATAGTGGTTATAAGTGAGGATTATGATGTTGAGGGACTTATGTTAAATTGGGGTTTTACCACCTGCTAGCTTTTGACCTTGGGAAAAGTTACTTTTGATTTCTTTGGGCTTTGTTTCCTAACAGCCAGAAAAAGAATTAATTCATAAAGCTGTTCTGAGGATTAAATGAGATAATATACATAAAAGCTTTCATTACAGTGCCTGGCACATAGGAAGTACTTGATAAATATTCATATTTTTAAAAATAGTTAAGGATTTGACAATCCACTAGCTAATGTGGTTTCTACTCTCTATTCTAGGATACATTAGACTTTCAGAAAGCAAGCTATATGTAAGCAGACATATCCCTTCACCTTTTGGTGTTATACTTTGTCACACTTTGCATCCTGGTTTCTTCAGAGGTTTTGGTGAAAACAGCTATTTTATCCTTTATTTATAGTGTCCTTCCTCAAGGACTTAGAAATGAGTGCACAGAGATCTGGAGCATGGGACAAATACAAATGACTTCTGTCATGGTGTATTGAGTACAATTCCTTCTCTATTTGAGACATTGTGATTGAGCTAATCTTGTCTTGTTGGCCCTCCTTTTAGGGTGAGATTTTTTCCCCAGAACACTCCTTTGTCCTTTACAAAAATGTCCCTGGTAGGCTAATCATCTCCAGTAATGGCTGAATCTCAGTGATGAACCCAAGTTAGATTGAAACTGGGATCTGAGACTGCTAACTCTCCCTCAGTATCTATTCTTTCTTCTTTCCTTTTACTAATAGAATCATCCTTAACTCCAGCTGAGTGAACAGGTATCCAGCTAGAAGTGGCACTTTCTAACCTCCTTATAGCTATGTATAACAACTTAACTAACTTCTATCCAATGGGTTGCAAATGGACACAATACATGCAACTTCCTGATCATCTTCTTAAAGATTAACCTATTTGCCACTAAATTTATCTTCTTGAAAGAAGAGATTATGGTGACCCAATTTAGTCATTCAGATGAATAAAATACTCCAAGGGATGGTGAATTAATTAAAGGGAAAGTCCCAGCTGTTCTATCCCTACAAAATAGTTCACAGGACAGACTCATTCCACCCCATTGACCTCTGGAGATTTCCTCTACATCAACCCAAGGATCCAAGATGCATCACCAGCCTGAACCACACATCTTTGGACAGTTACAGGAGATAGACTTCTGTCTTAATTAAGCCTCTGCATTTGGAGTCCTTTTTTTAAGAGAAACTTACTTATCTAACCTTAATTAATACATTTTTTGGTTGAGAGTATAACTATATTTTATGCCCTTTAAGCTTAGACAAAGCTTACATTGCCCACCTAAAGGCAACACTTAACAGAATCCAAGGAAATGGGAGAGGTAATGACAAAAGGGAAAACTTCTGCAAAGGTCAAGGTGGTGAATGTATGAACTTTCCCTCTGGGCAGTTTCCTAGGGATGGGTCAAGTGGAACCTGAATCCATGATTTCTTCTCTCTGCTCTAGACATTTCAAAATCAATCAGAGTTAGCCAGAAGTCTGTATCCCATGTGTCACTGACAGTCTTTCAACACAGTCATTCTACAATAGGTTGGCACTGAGAGCCCTGAGAGAGAAAAAGTGAAATAGAATTTCTCCTTTCTCCATACCCAGTAATTCCTTGCACAAGAAAAATAGTTATATGAAAACAATATAGAGTAGCGTTTAAAAGCACAAAGTCTGCAGCCAGGGGGTCTGGGTTAGAATGCTGACTCTTGCATATTACAGCTCTGTGACCTTGGACAATTACTTCTCTTACCTGAGTTTCTCTGTCTGTAAAATGGACATAATGATGGTATCTAGCTCATAGATTTATTAAGTTAATCCACTTAAATTTTGTAGAACTATACTCTATATTATTGCATTATTCTATTATATTGACTGATGTAGCCCTGGGGCCCACAACTTACAAGCCTTTTCCCTGAACTATCAATTGCCTCCATATACAACACTGCACCAACCCTTAGGCTCATGGGAATAAGAAATGAGGACAATTCCTCAATAGTTTAAGCATTCCCCTTAGGCTAAGCTGTACCCTGAATGTTCTAACCTCTTCTGGTACAAAACCCAGGAAAGAATTTGGTTTGGGGGATGGAGGCAGATCTTCTTCTATCCTTATGATTTTGTGTTGATCCAGAACTATAGAGTTGAGGGGGCTGGTTGAATTTATCCATAAATTCAATCTACCAGTATTATTATTCTTCTTATTTACAAAGTGCTCAGTTGCAAAAAGGATTTTAGTCAGTTTATAAGAAAATACACCTTGCTGTAAAGCAATTATACTTCAATAAAGATGTTAAAAAAAGAAAAACAAGCTAAAACCAATATTTATTATGATAATAAAAGGAAAAGAGGATGGGGCTAGTGAAAAGGGAGAAAAGAGGAAACTAATTATATCAGAAACTTTGGGATAGCTCTGAGAATACTAACAGCCAAGGCAAAGAGATAATAAGACAAGATATGGGGCATTTTACTAATCAAAGGAAACTACATTCCATAAGGAGAGGAAACATTTATCCTCTGTGCAGATTTATTTTCAGTTTGTCACATTCAATATCATTACGGTGTGCTGAGTAGCAGTTTTAGAAGCAATGTTGAAATTATCTATATATTACTATTTCTTTGGGATTTAAAAAAATTATTAAAGGCAGAGTTAAATTCAATGTGAAATCTTATGGAGTACAGAGTACACAGCTTTCTGGAGATACAAAAATAAAGGATTTTACAAATATTAAGTACCTACTGAGTGTCAAGCACATGGCTAGAAAGCATTATTTATTTTTCAAAAACAAAACCTACAAATTAGGTATCATTCCTAGTAAATAACTCACACAAGTATACTTTATTAATTTGTTCACTAAAATATTTATTGAGGAATTATCATATGCCAAGCATTATTCAAGGTGTTGGGAATACAGCTGGGAAAAAAATGCTAATCCCTGTGTTCATGTAGCCCACATTCTAAAGATGGTGGCACTGAATATCAAGAGATGAAATTAGAAGGGTAGTCTGGGGTCAGAGATGAATAACCCATGGTGCTATGTGAAAGATATTGAAGTATGATTTTGTAGGTTTCATCTTATAATCAGTGAGCCTGCCCTTTAGTGTTTAACTGAGAAAAACAGAATGTTTCTTCCTTTTACTTATGTTCTTTCTGAAAAAAATCAGAAGCTTCCTAAAACAACTGTGCACAAACAATAATTGACATGAATTATATTTTAACAATGATATAGCTTGGAGTGCTATTTAAAGAAATAAGGGCACTTAGCTACAGTTCAGTCTTCCTTTCAGTGTTCTTTGTGTATTAACAATTAAAGCTTAATTGTTTTTAAAATGATATCTTTATTTTTTTATTGCAAAGATAATATTTGCTCATTATTGGAAAATGATAACAATACATTTATGGAAAATGAATCTCTTCTATAAGCCCCATCTCTACCATAAAGGAATAATATAAACTGGTATGTATCATTTCAGGTCCTTTTAATGTAAAATGTATATACAGAAATGCATATGTGTTTTTTCAAAGTGGACCCACAGTTCTCTGTGAGAACAAAAATTAATTAAGCTTAAATCCTTCACTGACCTCTAGGCTCTTAGGAGCTCCTACTTACCACCTGACATGTACTAAGCACTTCATAACTGTTAAGTAACTTAGAGATCACAGGATCTCCCCCGAGTCAAAATAAATGATCAAAAAGTAAGTTGATAATAGTGATACATTTAAAAAGGAGTAGAACAAATATGTAAAGCATCACAATCTAATAGCATAATCTTTGAAAAATGGTTCTAGAGAAAGACAGAATAACAGACTACTTAAAGCCTTGGTGGAAAGAGAGAGATGGTAAGTGAAAAATATCCTGAAAAATCTCAGTAATAAATTTCAATATGGATGTGAAAAAACAGAGGGGTTTGTGTAGGTACACTCCAAATCCCTTGAGAATGGACAACTATCTATTTTTTCCCTCTATCTCAGTATCTCAGCAGAGCCCTGCCATTTTCATTTTGCTTAACTGGAAGCAAAGATAGCGATGGGAAACGGAATGATCATAATCACTGAGATAATTAATCCCAGCAATATTTGAGGATTTAGAAGTTCAGAAGAGAAAATAGAAAATAAATAGGATAAGATTATTCACAGGAGTGGACAGGCAAGGGAGAGAATACACAGGGAGAATGACAATTAAAGCCCCCTCACACTTCTGATCTAATAATGCCTAAGCATAACCGATGGCTTTCTCTTACCTTTTCCATCCACTTTTGGAGAGGATAGTGAACACGGTTGTTAGGGAGTGAGGGTAAGGTAGAGGAAATAACAGGATTGATTGTGTCTGTTGGAGGCAAATTCTCACATTGTCCACCCTGAATTAGGAACTGGTCCAGAGTGAAGTGGCACCCTGCATATATAGGAATAGAATACACCATAACCTAGGTGGAGTGAACTCAGATACAGGGGATATATATCAATATTACATAAGGGAAAACAGAGGCCAGTTTCTTGAATAAAGGTTGTTCACAAATGCAGCAAAGCTTTTCTACTCTACTTAAATACTGTTAACAAAATACTACTTACATCAATGGATAGATCATCCAGACAGAAAATCAACAATAAAACACTGGCCTTAATGACGCTGGACCTACTGAATGTCATATATATATAATACATAAATATATATTTATTTATATTTATGTAATAACTATATATGTGTGTATGTGTGTGTATATATATATATATATATATATATATATATATATATATATATAAAATGAGAGAGAGAGAGAATATTCCATCCCAAAACAGAAGAATACATATTCTTTACAAGTGCACATGGAACATTCTCTGGGATTGACCACATGTTAAGCCACAAAACAATTCTCAACAAATTTGAGAAGATCAGAACCATATAAACCATCTTTTCTAATCACAAGGTTATAAAACTAAAATTCAATATAAGGATAAAAGTGTAAAAAAATGTGGAGACTAAGCAACATGCTACTAAACATTCAAGGGGTCAATAACAAAATCAAAGAGGAAATTTAAAAAATACATGGAGACAAGTGAAAATGACAGTACAACTTTCTAAAATCTATGACTATAGCAAAAGTAGTTCCAAGAGGGAAATTCATAATGATGTAAACCTATTTCAAGAAATGCAAAAATTTCAAATAAGCAATCTAACTTTATATTGAAAGGAACTAGTAAAAGAAGAATCAACAAAGCCCAAAGTTATTTAAAGGAACAAAATATAAATATCAGAGGAGACAAAAATGAAATAGAGACTAGAAACAATAGAAAAGATCAATGATACTAAGCTGGCTCTTTGAAAAGATAAAACTGACAAACTTTTAACTAGACTATCAAGAAAAAAGAGTGGGAGTACATATAAATAAAATCAGAAATTAAAGAAGAGAAATTATTACCTATACCGCAAACATATAAAGGATCATAAGAGAATACTAGAAATCATTATATGCGAACAAATTAGATAACTTAGAAGTAATGGATACATTCCTAGAAACGTACAATCTTCCAAGGCTGAATCATGAAGAAATAGAAAATGTGAATGGACAAATTATTAGTAATGAAATTGAGTCAGTAATCAGAAAACTCCCAACAAACAAAAATCCAGGTTCACATAGTGTCACAGGTGAATTTTACCAAACATTTAAAGAAGAATTAATATTTATCTTTCTCAAATCATTCAAAAAATATACCTTCTTTGGTGGATCTCCTGATGGACTCTGAGGTGGTTTCCTTCTTCCCCTTCTCCCTTCTTTTCTCCCTCCCAACTGTCTGGCTCAAA
Organism: Monodon monoceros; assembly: GCF_005190385.1. NCBI lineage: Eukaryota > Metazoa > Chordata > Mammalia > Artiodactyla > Monodontidae > Monodon > Monodon monoceros. The sequence continues at coordinate 55,211,111 of NW_021703779.1, read as the reverse complement.
CAGAGGGCTTGTTCCTAAATAACAGGTCAATTTTACGTGGCATCCAAGGCCAGCTCAAGAGGTTTATTAGCAAAAGAGGAACCACCAGCATCCATAAGTGTCTATCATCTGACATAAAACCATAGACTGTCATATCTTGAAAGACTCTTGGAAAGGCTTCTATCTTGTCATGGATTTTTGTGGTATCCTAAGTTATGGTAAGGGCTCTTTTAATCCATAGGTACATCTCTAGGATAAATAAATAATGTCTCAAATACAAAGTAGCTACATTTTTAAAACAAGTTATAGATAAAATATTAACATTGATCTTATGGGTGACTTCAGAATTTTTGAAACTAAGAAAGGAGAAAAACTTTCTTTCTGCAAGAGAAAACTGCCATGATTCTTTGTTAGGTGAAATGGGCAGGTGATAGAACAGTACATATATTACGATCCTATATGTATATTTTCAAAGATATTATAAACCCACATAAGAAAACTGTAGGTACCTTTGGGGCAAAGATAAAGGTCATTCTGTATTTTACTCACATATCAATTTTTGAAATTTTTACAATGAATATGTATTATTTGCATTGGACAAGTTCCCAATCAAGTAATGAGAAGAGTGTCACAAAATACTGATAAGGATAATACATTGTGACTAACACTGGCATTATGGTAATAAAAGTAAATATTTTATAGCACTTATACTGTGTGAAGCATTGTTCCAACTGTTTGAAATACATTTATTCTATTATTATCTGGATTGTGGACACTAAGGCCTGAGAATTAAATCATTTGCACAAAGTCACATAGCCAGTAAATGATACAGCAGGATTTGAACCCAGTCAGTCTGACTCCTAAGTCCATGCTGCTTACTGAGAAGGAAATGCTTAGTCCAGCCTGGGGATTCAGAATGCTCACATGTGGTTTCTTAAGTAACTGCTACCTCATCTGGGCCTAGGAGATCAGAACAAAAGGAAGAATATCACACATGGCTCAACAATCCAACCTGTTGCTTTTGATACACTTGGGCCCCCGGATACATTGCTAATCATGGAGAATTCCCTATCCAGTTCCCTACAGATGCTATGGATGGACTAACCAGTCAAATGCTTCCATACACATCATTTCATTCAGGACTCACTATAAACTTATAGGGCAAATAGTATCACAATTTTATAGATAGAGAATCTGAGACTCAGAGAGGTAAAGTGTCTTGCTCAAGTTCACATGACTGCAAAGTGGTTAGAATTTGAAACCCAAGTATTATGATGCTAGAGTAATTTCTCCTCACTACATTATGGCATTCTGGAGAGATATGCTGACTGTGGCAGTAGAATGGGCCCCCAGACTCCTCACATGCACTCCAGTGGTAGGCTGGATGTCTTCTGGTATGACTCAGCTCTAATTGTCCTCCCAACCCTGCCCCTCCTACATCCATTCTTACCTGATTATGACCAATTTTCTAGTCCCAAAGGTGGAACTAAGAGGAGAATTTTTCCCCTTCTAAATAAGTGGGCCTTTACACAGAAAACACAGAATCACAGAAGTGGTGAGTAAGACAAAGGCAAGTTTTAGGGTCCCTTTTTGTCTAAAGCAGGGGTGATAAAAGGATTAGTGATACTCCCACTTGGGCAGAATATAAAAAAGGAAAGTGGGTCTGTTTTCTTAGATTATAGAAAACAATTCCAGCAGAAGTTTCTAGAAGGGATGACAACAAAGTTTGACACCAGGAATGTGTACTGTAATATCAGGCTGCCCTTGATAGAAGGCCCTGGGTATAGCCACAGATTTTATCAAGAACATCCAGGTATTCAAGACCTAGGTTACGTAGGCACTAGTAATTCATCAGCAGTTTTCAATTACATTGCTAAAAGCTACTACTACATTTGAAATGTAATATTTGTGCCCAAATCAAATTGCTCCCATTATGATCAAGGTGTTTTGTCTGCTTTTCATGTAAGGCCTGCAGGCTTTATATCATTAAAAGGGTATTCTGCATTAGTGTAGAGGAAGATTTCTGTGCATTAATTTTGTATCCTGCTACTTTGACAAATTCATTGATTTGCTCTAGTAGTTTTCCGGAAACATCTTTAGGATTCTCTATGAATAGTATAATGTAATCTGCAAACAGTGACAGCTTTATTTATTTTCCAGTTTGGATTCCTTTTATTTCTTTTTCTTCTCTGATTTCTGTGGCTAAAACTTCCAAAACAAGGTTGAATAATAGTGGTAGGAGTGGGCAAACTTGTCTTGTTCCTGATCTTAGTGGAAATGGTTTCAGTGTTTCACCATTGAGGACGATGTTGGATGTGGGTTTGTCATATATGGCCTTTATTATGTTGAGGTAAGTTCCCTCTGTGCCTACTTTCTGGAGGGTTTTTATCATAACTGCGTGTTGAATTTTGTTGAAAGATTTTTCTGCATCTATTCAGATGATCATATGGTTTTTATTCTTCAATTTGTTAATATGGTGTATCACATTGATTGATTTGCGTATGTTGAAGAATCCTTGCATTCCTGGGATAAACCCCACTTGATCACAGTGTATGATACTTCTAATGTGCTGTTGGATTCTGTTTGCTAGTATTTTGTTGAGGATTTTTGCATGTATGTTCATCAGTGATATTTGCCTCTAGTTTTCTTTATTTGTGACACCTTTGTCTGGTTTTGGTATCAGGGTGATGGTGATCTCGTAGAATGAGTTTGGGACTGTTCCTCCCTCTGGTACACTTTGGAAGAATTTGAGAAGGATAGTTGTTAGCTCTTCTCTAAATGTTTGATAGAATTCACCTGTGAAACCACCTGGCCCTGGGCATTTGTTTGTTGGAAGATTTTTAATCACAGTTTCAATTTCAGTGCTTGTGATTGGCCTGTTTATATTTTCTATTTCTTCCTGGTTCAGTCTTGGAAGGTTGTGCTATGCTAAGAATTTGTCCATTTCTTCCAGGTTGTCCATTTTATTGCCATATAGTTGCCTGTAGTAATCTCTCATAATCCTTTGTATTTCTGCAGTGCCAGTTGTTACTTCTCCTTTGCAAATGAAGCAACTGACAAAGGATTAATCTCCAAAATTTACAAGCAGCTCATGCAGCTCAATATCAAAAAATATAAACAACCCAATCCAAAAATGGGCAGAAGACCGAAATAGACATTTCTCCAAAGAAGATATACAGGTTGCCAAAAAACACGTGAAAGAATGCTCAACATCACTAATCATTAGAGAAATGCAAATCAAAACTACAATGAGGTATCATCTCACACCAGTCAGAATGGCCATCATCAAAAAAATCTACAAACAATAAATGCTGAAGAAGGTGTGGAGAAAAGGGAACACTCTTGCACTGCTGGTGGGAGTGTGAATTGGTAGAGCCACTATGGAGAACAGTATGGAGGTTCCTTAAAAAACTACAAATAGAACTACCATAAGACCCAGCAATCCCACTACTGGGCATATACCCTGAGAAAACCATACTTCAAAAAGAGTCATACCACAATGTTCATTGCAGCTCTATTTACAATAGCCAGGACATGGAAGCAACCAAAGTGTCCATCGACAGATGAATGGATAAAGAAAATGTGGCACATATATACAATGGAATATTACTCAGCTATAAAAGAAACAAAATTGAGTTGTTTGTAGTGAGGTGGATGGACCTAGAGTGTCATACAGAGTGAAGTAAGTCAGAAAGAGAAAAACAAATACCGTATGCTAACACATATATATGGAATTTAAAAAAATGGTCATGAAGAACCTAGGGGCAGGATGGGAATAAAGATGCAGACCTACTAGAGAATGGACTTGAGGACACGGGGAGGGGGAATGGTAAGCTGGGACAAAGTGAGAGAGTGACATGGACATATATACACTACCAAATGTAAAACCGATAGCTAGTGGGAAGCAGCCGCATAGCACTGGGAGATCAACTCAGTGCTTTGTGACCACCTAGAAGGGTGGGATAGGGAGGGTGGGAGGGATGGAAATGCAAGAGGGAAGAGATTTTGGGATATATGTATATATATAGCTGATTCACTTTGTTATAAAGCAGAAACTAACACACCATTGTAAAGCAATTATACTCCAATAAAGATTTAAAAAATGATATTCTGGTGGCCAGAGGGACAGAGTTTCATTTAAAAATTACATTTTCTTGGAGGTCCAATGCCCCTAAAGAGGACTACCCCACAACTGTTATAATTGCACACCTCACTTCACACAATACACTAGCAAGACCACTGTTGCACCCACACACTCTAGCTCTAATGCCAAGAGACTGAGGTATTAGTTAACCTAATCATTGTTTGACTTTAAGGTTAGCAGCCCTACAGAAAGCAAAGGCTGGCAGGGCATGGTCTTGTTAGTTTTGTCTAAGCATATTTTCCCAGGTAGAGGAAGAAATTCATCTGTAATATGAACTCCTGCTGGAATAAACTAAGTTTGAAAGGTGGAAAGGGAAGATGGGAGAGACTAAAGACTTAAATCTTGCCTTTGGAGATGTCATAAACAAGACTGTGTGATAGCAGGGACCTACTTAGCTAAGGAGAATGTAGAGGTGTTGCCTGGCAGTAACTGAAAGGAAACTTGGAAAGATGTGTGATAGTAACTGGAGGTTTGAATTTAATATTTTAATAATGGATCAGTTCTGGTATATCACAATAGCTATGGTGGCTGAGGATAGATGGAGGACAAAAATGCTGCAGATGAGAAAGTCAAATGACCCAAGAGCCCAGATGTCTGCTGGGTCATCTTTCAGAACCCTTAAGTCATTCAGAGCGATGGCAGGGAAAAGACAGTGAATTAGGTGCCAATATGTGCAACAAATAATGAGGATTGACCAGGATGTTAGGAAGTGATAACAGAGAAAAGAGGTAAAGGTAAATATACTCAGATTACATGAATCTAAAGCTGAGAAAGTTTTTGTTTTTTTGTTTTTTCTTTTTGTTTTGTTTTTTCCCATAGTGATGGAGGGGACAAATGAATGTACTGGCTCAATAAATAATAGCTTTCCTGCTGAGCTCATCCCCAATGTTTTGGGGATAAAGCCTTACAAATTATCTTGCCAGTCCAAATTCCATTTTACTCCCAGTCCTGCCTATCTATACTCACTACTGACTCTCTATCCCCATCCCAACAGATATCTGAGGACTGGTTATTCTGGGAGACTCCTGTCTGCATCCTCACAGGAGGCAGAAAACTGAACATTTCTTGTGCTTACGTTTAGGAGTGTGCTGTCTAGGCCTGGAGGAAACCAAAAAAAAAAAAAAAAAACTAAACAACAACGAAAAACAGAACAAAAAACAACTAGAAAGCTACCCTGGATGCCAGAAATCTGGAGAGTCCCAGCTCTCTGCAAATGCTTGGAATGTCTGGTGTCATCAGAACCAGTGTCAAGAAGCTAGAGAAGCCCTTCTGAATTTACTCTCACTCTCATATCCACTAGAAAAGCAGACCCTAAAGTGGACAACAAATAGTAACTATAAGGTGGCTTGCCTGGGCCACGCCTATTCTAGCCACCCCCACTTGCAGGGCTTTGGTTGAGAGATGCCCACATGGAAAATATTAACACAAAATAAAAGTCACTACAAAGAGGAGATGAAAGCCATGACTGGCTTAACTTCAGAGTGAAGCTTCCATCAACTTGTTCCAGGCTGCAGCTGGCACTGCTAGGAGTAACAAGAAAAAGATGAATATAATTCAACAGTAATTTACTACACTTGAAGCCCCTGTGTCATGTATCGTGCTATACACTGTGAATGACAAATAAAGGAATAAATTTCTGTCTTTGAATATAAGGAGACATGGAGGAGACAGGCACCTATACAAGTTAATCAAAGGTAGAAATTGTTAAGCAGTATGATGAGAGAGGTACAAACATGTTACTGTGAGAGTGCTGAATGGGGAGGGTTGGCTTCTAGCTAGGGGAATCCAAAAAGGATATACAGAGGAGGTGGCATTTGACCTGGGCAGGGAAGAATGAATTGGATTTCCATACAAATAGATGAGTTGCAGGGATCAGCATGGATAAAAGCATGGAGTCAAGACAACACAGAATACAGGTCGTGCAGTGATGCAAGTGAGGGAAGATGAGGATAGAAAGTAATAATAATAGTTAATATTTGAGGATCACTTACTATATGCCAGGCACAGCGCTGGGAGTTTAGTATGTATTAACTTATTTAATCCTCACAAAAACCTTATAAGCTAATATTATTATTATCATCATCTCCACTTGACAGTTCAGAAACTGAGGTCTAGGGAAGTTACTTGTTTAAGAGCCCACAGCCAGTGAGTGGTAGAACCAAGATTCAAACCTGGGAAATTTGCTTCCAGGCAGAACCAATGCTCACAACACAATCTCTATATTACATTACCTTTCCACAAAAGCTTTAAGAAGATGATGAAGGACTTTGAATGCCAGGATAAGGATTTGGGGCTCTATCTTATTGTCCTTTGATTTCCAGCTCTAGAACTCACTAGCTGAGTGACCTTGACAAGGTAATTAATTTATCTGTACTATCATTTCTAAATTTTTAAAGTAGATATAATATAAAATATTGTGACATAAAGAGCAAGAGATTGACCTGCAATGGATACTTAGTAAATTTATCTGCCATATTGATAGTAGAATTAGTACGATGTGGGGGACATACTAGGTGGAAGGAATAGACTGAAGTTTTCTGGTATTGCTGGAATACAGGATATGATGATGTATGGTGATAAAGCTGGGAAAGGAATTTGAGGACCAGCTTATGAAAGACAATATGACTCTTAATTCTTTCGTTTTTATTCTACAAGTGACAAGGGATCCATTAAGCAGAATGAATTTTTAAAGGGCATGTGTAAAAGGTAGAAGGAAAAACACATAAATGATACCCAACAACCACTTGTTTTATATCTGGTGTTGACCTAGGTGCTGTGAGGCATTATAGAGATGAAGCTGCTGGATTCTAACCAGTAAGAGTGAAAAGAAGGGAACCCTGTACCAGTTCACCAAAACCAAGTGATGTGGTAGATATGGTACAACCACTTGGGAAGACAGTTTGGCAGTTTTTAAAAAAAGTTTAAAATGCACTTACCATATGGCCCACTTCTATGTATTTAACTTAGAAAATTAAAAGCTTATGTTCACCCCAAAACCAGTGTATGAATGTTTATAGAATCCCTATTCAAAATTGCCCAAAACTAGAAACCACCCAAATGTTCACCAACAGTTGAATGGATAGACAAGCTATGATATAGCCATATCATGGGATAATACACAAGAATAAAAAGAACCAACTACCGATACATATGACAGCATGGTTGAATTTGCAAATACATTGTCCTAAGTAAAAAAAAAAAAAAAAAAAGCCTGAAACAAAAGACTACATACTATATGATTCCATTTATGTGATATTCTAGCAAAAGCAAAACTAGGAACAGAGAACAGATCAGTGGTAGCCAGGGGTTAGGGATGGGAAAATGTGTAACTATGATAGAGCAGTGTAAAGGCATAATTTGGGGTCATTGAAACTGTGCTTAATCCTGACTGTAGTGATGGGTACGTGAATCTATGCATGTGTGGGAGCTCATAGAACTGTACACCCCCTAAAAGTAAACTTTTTTAAAAGGTAAAATACAATATTTTACTGTGGAAAACTTGTTGCAATTCTTTTTTTTAATTTATTTTTTTATACAACAACTAATGAGAACTTGTTGCAATTCTGGCAAGATTTTCCATTTTTGGAAATCCATGCAAATAATACAAATAAAATTTCTTATGACAGTCACTTAAAATGATTAAATATTAATCTTATTCTGTCCCATAGGGTTACTAGACCGACAGCATGCAGGCAGATGTTGACTAACACCTTACTGAAATCAAGTTATGCAAACTTGCAACATCATTGTGTACTGTTGGATGAGTTTGTGACTGAACAACTGATCTCGATGGGGGATAATTAATGTGGAGGTCTGTATTAGGTTACCACAGGATTCTATCTTCAGCTGTATCTTACTTCATGTTTATATCAATAATTTAGGTGAAGGCATTGGCTGTTCAAATTCATGGATGATATCAAGCTGAATGGGATAGTTAATCAGGATTTTAAATAACTGTACATATATTTGTGCAGGTTGGAGCAAAGTGACATTTAGTGGAAAAATATTAAATTCCTGTATAAATATATGGTTGATGATACAGGAGAGAGATAAACTATATAACCTAGGCTTAGGAGGATTCTGTGATGGAAATCTCAGCGTCAGATAGCATTCAGAGTCTGTCTCTACTAGGCAGACCCTCACCTAGTATATATGCCAAGCTTGGGGCCTCAAATATTACTAAGGTTGCATACACACTGAATTGTGTTCAGGAGGTAGTAAAGAGACAGGAGAGGGGCCTGGAGCCAAGGTCCCATATGGAACAGTTGAAGGAGATGGGGAGGTTCTACCTGGAAAAATTTAGAGGGACAGACTCAGACCTTTGAAGGACTCTCACAGGGCAGAAAGAGAAGACCAGGTCTGAGAAACCCAGGTGGCCACTTCAGAGAAAGATGAAATTTCATCTTATTATAAGAAAGAACTTTCAGCCAGTCAATAATATCCCTGTTATAGAGTGACAGGCTTCAAGGAGTAGTAAATGTCTTGCCAGCAGAGCTGTGCAAAGAGAAGGTGCCTTAATGTTAGTGTGAAACCAGATTTCTATATTGAATAGAATGATGATTTTCAAACTTAAAGGTATAGTCCACCAGTATCACCGGGGAAGCTAGTATAGATTCAGATTCTGGACCTCCAGCCCCAAGTTCCAATTCAGGAGGTCTTGTATGGGGCCTGAGAAGGTACATCTCTAACAAATGACCCTAAATTATTCTAATCCCACTTAAAGCGATAGCCTACTGAGAATTGGCTGATGCCAGCCTTGAGAAGGGGAAAGGGCACTGGACTTGTAGTCAGGTAGGCTGAGCTCCTGTCCTGGCTCTTGCCACATGCAGTCTTTTACAAGTCTCTTCCTGTTTTGGACCACAAGTTTGTACCATGATGAATATTCTCCTAATTTCTTCTTTTTAAATCAATCATCCTTTCTTCAAACAAGAAATCTCACATAAAACCCCAGTATTTGAAGCAAACACTGAACTGCTCTGATGTGTGTGTGTGTGTGTGTGTGTGTGTGTGTGTGTGTGTGTAGTGGAGGAATATCTTGCCCACTCATCATGCCCCACCCAAAACCCCAGAAGCTCCTCTGTGGGGTTTGAAAGTTATTGCTCTGGGATCTGTCCAGTGCCCAGATTCTGATGGCCAAGGACCTTTGGGTCTTGTGATCCTCGTGCCTGAGTCCCTGTACCTGTCTCTGACCCAGTACCTGTGGGCAGCCATGCCTTCTCCCTCCATCCTGCACACATATCCAGAGAGCAAGCACTGTGGCCCCATCAAGGCTTCTGAGTGAGCCTCTCAATTCTCCCCTTTGCCACGCTACCATACACTTGCTCCTCCCCAGCAGTTTCCCCACAGCCCCTGCCTGTTTAGTTCCCCAAACTCTAGTCCCCAGTGGTCCCTTCTCTCAACCAGCTTGCCTGAGGTTGGGGCAGGGAGGGGGCTGGAAACAGCTTCAAATGAGGCTTTGAAAAGTCTCGCCCAAATCTCCTGATCTAGGTTTAATTTTCCCAAATTGTCTTTCAAGTCTGTCCTATCACTCCACTGCTTCAGATGGCTTCCCATGCAGTGCAAACAAAGAGCCTTAGTGATTGACCTCTGTTCATTTCTCTAGCCTTATCTCCAGCTTCCTCTGGGTCATCAGATTTTGTTCCTGTCTAAAGACTGGCTGTTCAGGGGTTGAATACATTCAACACTCAGAGAATTCAGTAAAGAATCCTTTGTTCCTTATAATTGTCTTATTGAGCCTGGGTGATAAAATAACTGTTGAAGGCCATTGGGAACCAAAAACACTATGGGAATAATAACAACTATCATTTATGGAGCCTCCCTTATACGACAGCCAATTTTCTATTCATTACTTTATTTAATTTTCACACCAACCCTGTGAAGTCAGTACCATTAGTACCCCTGTTTTGCAGATGAGGAAACTCAGCCTGAGTGGTTAACCTACTGTGCTATAAATACAGAGCTGGGATTATGAGCCCATGCTCCAGTGATCATGGAAGTGGTATTTTTGAACTTCATGACATGTAGCAGTAGATGGAGACTACCATGGCCATTCTAGAGGAACAGGCATAAAGTCCTGGAGGAGTGCAATGGCTAGCACGCTGCAGTCCTTGGAATATGTCATCACTTTCTCAGTCTTGTTTCTGCCTGGTGGCAAAATTCTACTCTGAGTCGCCACAAATCTTCAAAATGGGAACCCCTTACCACTAAGCTAGGCAGTGCCAGAAAATGGTAAATAAATATCATATGATGCAGTGACCCTGGGCTTTTCCCAGGAAAACAAGGAAAGCAACAGTCCCTGGTCTGGGTGGTAGGTCAAAGTAGATCCACAGTGCTTGAACTCATTTGGGCATAAGAGCCACCCATAGTCTGATGTACATCCTGGTTCCTGGGTCCCATCACTGAAATTCTGATCCAGGAGGTAACCTGAAGCTCTGGGAATCTGCATGTAGAATACACTCCCCGAGTAATTTGGATGCAGGGTTTTCTGGACTGCCTTACCCTCAGTAGAGAGCTTAGACAAAATAGACATTCGAGTCTTTTCCAGCTTTGAGATTCCTGCTGTTCTTTAAGTATTAAGCTATATGTCATGGAAGATAAGTATCACGATCAAATCAGAAAGGAAGGAGAGAAGTGTGCGTGCCAGTATTTAGAAATGCATGGTCAGAGATGGCTTCATGGGAGTGATCACACTTGTGTTGAGTCTTAAAACTGGGATTAAAGTTGTATAGGCACAGAAGAGGTAAATTGTACGCTAGGCAAGAGAGCTGGGGGCAACAAAGCCTCAAAGACAAGAATGACTATGGTTTGTTTGTGGTGGTGTGTAGTAAGAGGCCGGGACTAAGAAACCAGGTCAGTCTCTTAGAAGCAAACTATAGGAAATAACCTTGGTAGAGAGGGCCAAATTTAAATGGATATTGGAGGCTACCCAGATAATTTAAGTTTGATAAACAAATGACACCTTTGTAAGCCCTCTTACATGGGAGAAAAGGGAGGTCTAAACCAATATTTTAAATTTTTTTTGAAAATCTACTTCACTACGCAGTACAAACATGTGTGTCTATGGGTGTGTGCGTGTGTATGAGAGAAACCAAACTTTCCTGAAAACAAGTATTATTTGGGATCAATGTGATGCATTTTGATGTCGTGTGAGTGTGTGTGTGTGTGTGTGTGTGTATGTGTATAAAATAAATTGAATATATACACATATAAATTGTATCTATACACATAATGTATATAAAACTTGAATATATATGTATATATATGAAACTAATAGTCCCAACCCACCCACTAAATTAATTTCACAACTTCTTAATGGATTATAAATGACAGTTTGAGAAACAATGGTTTACAGAATATTTTAGATAATTTCTCTCCTCCTGGATTACTTTTTGTGCTAATAGGCAATTATTAATTAACCGTTCTAATGGAAACGCTTCAGAAAATTCACAGAAATTTGATCTTAGTTTTATTTTTGAAATATATTTGAATTATGTTTTAAACAATTGTAGTAATAAACCAACATTCACATTCAACTGTATAAATGTGTGATACACCAAATTTCGACACTTTGGAAAACAGTTATGCATTAACTTGGACTTCATGTTTAATTTGTTTCTCATGCAGATATTGAAATAAAACTTCTTCCTTGCCTGAACTTTATATTTAGTCTTCTACTAACGGCATCATTGTTAATGAAGCTGCTAGTTTTCTTTCTTTTTTTATTTTTTTTTGTGTGTTAGCTTCTGCTTTATAACAAAGTGTATCAGTTATACATATACTTATGTTCCCTAATTTCTTCCCTCTTGCGTCACCCTCCCTCCCCCCCCCCCTATCCCACTGCTCTAGGTGGTCACAAAGCACCGAGTTGACCTCCCTCTGCTATGCGGCTGCTTAGCACTAGCTATCTATTTTACGTTTGGTAGTGTATATATGCCCATGCCACCCTCTCACTTTGTCACAGCTTACCCTTCCCCCTCCCCATAGAATCAAGTCCATTCTCCAGTAGGTCTGTGTCTTTATTCCTGTCTTACCCCTAGGTTCTTCATGACATTATTTTTTCTTAGATTGCATATATATATGTTAGCATACTGTATTTGTCTTTCTCTTTCTAATTTACGTCACTCTATATGACAGACTCTAGGTCCATCCACCTCACTACAAATAGTTCAACTTTGTTTCTCTCTATGGCTGAGCAATATTCCATTGTATATATGTGCCACATCTTCTTTTTTTTTAACATCTTTATTGGGTATAATTGCTTTACAATGGCATGTTAGTTTCTGCTGTATAACAAAGTGAATCAGTTATACATATACATATGTTCCCATATCTTTTCCCTCTTGCGTCTCCCTCCCTCCCACCCTCCCTATCCCACCCCTCCAGGCAGTCACAAAGCACCGAGCCAGCCGATATCCCTGTGCCATGCGGCTGCTTCCCACTAGCTATCTACCTTACGTTTGTTAGTGTATATATGTCCATGCCTCTCTCTCGCCCTGTCACAGCTCACCCTTCCCCCTCCCCATATCCTCAAGTCCGTTCTCCAATAGGTCTGTGTCTTTATTCCTGTCTTACCCCTAGGTTCTTCATGACATTCTTTTCCTTAAATTCCATACATATGTGTTAGCATACGGTATTTGTCTTTCTCTTTCTGACTTACTTCACTCTGTATGACAGACTCTAGGTCTATCCACCTCATTACAAATAGCTCAATTTCATTTCTTTTTATGGCTGAGTAATATTCTATTGTATATATGTGCCATATCTTCTTTATCCATTCATTTGATGATGGATACTTAGGTTGTTTCCATCTCCTGGCTATTGTAAATAGAGCTGCAATGAACATTTTGGTAAATGACTCTTTTTGAATTATGGTTTTCTCAGGGTATATGTCCAGTGCTGGGATTGCTGGGTCATATGATAGTTCTATTTGTAGTTTTTTAAGGAACCTCCATACTGTTCTCCATAGTGGCTGTACCAATTCACATTCCCACCAGCAGTGCAAGAGTGTTCCCTTTTTTCTGTGCATTAATTTTGTAGCCTGCTACTTTACCAAATTCATTGATTAGCTCTAGTACTTTTCTGGTAGCACCTTTAGCATTCTCTATGTATAGTATCATGTCATCTGCAAACAGTGACAGCTTTACTTCTTCTTTTCCAATTTTGATTTCTTTTATTTCCTTTTCTTTTCTGATTGCTGTGGCTAAAATCTTTCTTTGAATTCAATCTGTACATCCCCACTGAAGTGGACCCCTCTGGACATGATAGTCAGCTGCATAATATCAGAAGAATATGTAACATGTTGGGCTGTGGTAATAGTCTATTTATGGTAGTTTAATTACTTGCCCTAAATTTTAGGTATGTATTTTTTAACTTTTAGATTTATTATTAGCTGTCTTAACTGGTGCTTCTCAGAGACATCAAGAAGCTTATTATATACAGTTTAATAGAACCAATACAACAATTGTTCTTGGATTGATACTATTAATTTTATTTGTAATAATTAATGTGGAATCATGATAATTTTAAACTTTGAAACAAAATCCTTTTAAACCACCTTTGTTTTTCTACTATAAGTATCTGAATCTCCTCACTCTACAGCATGTTATCTAGAGTTGCTCATGTGAGAAGTAGCTCCACCACAAGTTAATGCCTGCCTTTGGTGCATTTGCTACTGTGACTTATACTAGTGATTGTTCTGTAAAGAAAATGTTCCCAGGTATTGTAGATTCTGAAAGCAAATGAAGTCATTAAAAGGGAACTGGAGGATTTATATTTACACCATTTAATACACAATTTTGAATGGTGTAGCTCCTGTTTTTAACTTTTTAATTGTCTGCAGTCCAAATACCTTGCACAAATTCAGTTTTCTGGGCTTAGGGATCTCAGAAGCTGACTCCAACATGACCTAACCATTGGAACAGAGTGTACTTTTAGGCTCACCTTTCCATTTCAGGGAACTAAAGCAATGTTAGATTACTTAACAGAGTCTATTTCAGCTTGCTTGAAATCTGTCTGTTTTCTCTTTCCAGAGCATGTCTCCTTCCAAGTGATTGCTAAAAGTTCTTTTTGCTGGACTTTTTAACTGCGTGGGAAAGAGCCTCTTGCATTGGCAATCATGTGAGTCCTGTATTATACCTTGGTTTCATCTGCTGTGGAGGTGAAAGTTTCTTTTTTGGTATTCAGGTATTTCTCATTTTGGGCCTCAGTCACTGTTGATGCTGTGTCATTGGAACCTAGCACATGGTAGGCACCTGGTAGGTGTCCCATAAATATTTGTTGAAGGATGAATGAAATGTCATTTTGTGCATTAAGACATCTCTGGTCCCTCTGAAATTCATTGTTTCCTTCCCTGAGATCCAATGGCACTTTGTCCATATGTTTATTAATGCTTTTGTTACACCATATTAGAACTATCCATTTACATATTCATTAACACATTGGACGGCAAACTCATTCTGTGAAATAATTATCTTGCCTTATTTGCCTTGGTCTCTGCAGTGCATAGCACAGAGTAGGCAGTGTTTTTTGAAAGAACATATCAATAAAACTACAAATAAGGCATGGGTTTAATTATAAACACACAATACTTCAGAGATTTATGACTCATCTATGGAGGATTCTCAACATCCTGTTATCACTGATCTTTGTTTCCTTTATTCATTCCCTCATACATTCATTCTTCAAATATTATTTGGCCATCTATTTTGTGCCAGTCACTGTTTCAAGGCTCTAAGAATACAGTGGTGTGTAATGAAAAAATTCCTACACCAAAGAACTTACATTCTCTTAAATGAGATAAATAACTGAAATTTAATAATGATACATTACATAAAGAAAAATTAAACAGGGTAAGCAAATGGGGAATGACAAGGAGCTGGTATTTTAGAGAGGGGAGTCAGGAAAGCCTTCTCTAAAAGGTGAGTTTTAGGGCTTCCCTGGTGGCGCAGTGGTTGAGAGTCCGCCTGCCGATGTAGGGGAGGCGGGTTCATGCCCCGGTCCGGGAAGATCCCACATGCCGCAGAGAGGCTGGGCCCGTGAGCCATGGCCGCTGAGCCTGCGCATCCGGAGCCTGCGCTCCGCAACGGGAGAGGCCACAACAGTGAGAGGCCCACGTACCGCAAAAAAAAAAAAAAAAGGTGAGTTTTGAGCAGAGACCATTACAGATTCAGGAATTGAATAAGTGCCTGCTGGATGGGATGGCTAGGAGGAGGAATAGGAGAAGGTAACAGGGATAAAAGAGAAAAACAAATAGATAAGTAAACAAAAACAAGACAGGAGCCTTGCATGGACCAGTGGTAATAAGTGTAACAAACTGAGAAATAAGATTAATTCAACACTTATATAAAGAATAGAATACACTAGAAGAAATGGATAAATTACTAGATATATTTTGCTTACCAAGGCTGAATAATGAAGATATAGAAAATTTGAACAGACTAGTAATGTATGAAGAGATTGAATCAGTAATAAAACACCTTCCAACTTTATAACTACTTACAGAGAAACTATCTATGAGAACAACATGAAGACTAGCAGAAAATATTTTCCAAAAGTAAAGATATAAACTAGGAGCCACAACAAGACAGGTAGGAGGGGCAGAAATGCAGTATAGTCAGGATCCATACCCCTGGGTCAAAGACCCCAAAATATGAGAGATATCACAACCACAGAGGTCTTACTTGAGTAGCGAGGGATCCACGCCTAACACCAGACTCCCCAGCCTGTGATCCTGTTGCTGGAAGACAAGTCCCAGAACATCTGGCTTTGAAAATCAGTGAAGCTACATTCAAGAGAGTCAGAGGGCTACAAGAAACACAGATTCCACTCTTAAAGGTTGTGCACAAAATCTCACAACTCTAAGTTCCAGCACAGAGGCAGTAACTTAAAAGGAACCTGGGTCAGACCCACTTGCTGATCTTGCAGAGCCTCCCAGAGAGGCAGGAGGCAAATGGGATACACCCTGCAGATAGAGATGCTGGCATCAGCTATTCCAGGGAACTCATTCTACTGCAGTGACACTGGCACTGGGAAATTCCATTTTTAGTATTCTCCTTCAAGCTTATTAGAAATGGGGGCTTACCCCCACATACACCATTTGTCTTGCAGCAGTGGCACACAACTAGGCTGCATGGCCAGCCACATGGAGACCTGGTCCCACCCACCAGTAGGCCAGAAGCCACCACATGAGACAGGGCTTTGCAGCCTACCCAGTCAAGTGTCATCCCCACCTATAGTGCACCCACAGTAATTGTCCCTGCTACAACAGAAAGATGCATGCAGCCCATATGTGGCACATTCCTAGAACATATATTTCTGGTGAATAGAGGGAAGCATGCTGCTGGAACACATAGGTGTCTCTTACGTAAAGACCCTTCTCCCAGATCAGAAGACGTAATGAACCTACCTAATATATAAAAATAAGCACAGAGAATTAGGCAAAATGAGGAGACAGAAGACTATGTTTCAAATGAAGGAACAGACAAAACCTCTGAAAAAGAAGTAAACAAAGTGGATATGAGCAAATCACATGACAAAGTGTTCAAGATACTGATCACAAAGATGCTCAAATAACTTGAGAGAAGAATGAAAGAACACAGAATTTCAACATAGAGTTAAAAAATATAAGAAAGAAACAATCAGAGCTGAAGAATATAATAATTAAAATTAAAAACATACTAGAAAGAATAAACAGTTAATTAGATGATACACAGGAATGGATCAGTGATCTGGAAGACAGAGTGGTGCGAATCATCCAAGCTGAACAGAAAAAAAGGAAAAAAAGAATTTTTAAAATTGAGAATAGTTTAACAGACCTTTGAAACAATGTCAATCATACTAACTTTTGCATGTCAAAAGACATGGAGGAGGACTTCCCTGGTGGCGCAATGGTTGAGAGTCCACCTGCCGATGCAGGGGACATGGGTTCGTGCCCCAGTCTGGGAGGATCCCACATGCCATGGAGCAGCTGGGCCCGTGAGCCATGGCCACTGAGCCTGTGTGTCTGAAGCCTGTGCTCCGCAGTGGGAGAGGCCACAACAGTGAGAGGCCCATGTACCGCAAAAAAAAAAAAAAAAAAGACATGGAGGAGCTGAATTGATTTTAAAAAGATCCATGTATATGCTACCTATGAAAAACTTACTGCTAAAGATACACACAGAATGAAAGTGAGGGAGTAGAAAAAGAGATTCCATGCAAATGGAAACAAACAAACAAACAAAAAACTGGGGTAGCAATACTTGGTCAGAAAAATAGAATTTAAAACAAAAACTGGAGGAAGGAAAAACAAAAGGCATGAATTGATGATAAAGGGGGATCAATCAAACAAGAACCTATAACAAATATAAATATATTTTCATCCAACAGAGGAACACCTAAATACAAAAAGGAAATATTAACAACCATAAAGTAAGAAATTGATAGTAATACAATAAAAATAAGGGATTTTAATACCACACTTAAATCAATGGACAGATCATTGAGACAGAAAATCAAGAAAGAAACATTGGCCTTAAATCATGCATTAGAGTAGATGGATTTTATATATGTTAATATAGATAGATGATAGAGAGATAGATAGGTGATAGATATAGATAGATAGATAGATAGATATACATAATAAACATTCCATCCAAAGTCATGACAAAAAACTTTGATTTAAAAGCACATGGAACATTCTCCAGGATAGATTGCATGCTAGGCCACAAAACAAGACTCAATAAATTTAGGAAGATTAAAATCATATCAAGCAACTTTTCCAACCACAAGGGTATGAAAATAAAAACCAACTACAAAGTAATTATAAAGCATACAAAATATGTGAAGTCTAAACAGTATGTAAACAACCAATGGATCACTGATTAAATCAAAAACAAAATAAAAAGATACATGGAGAGAAATGAAAATAGAAACACAATGATCCAACATATACAGAATGCAGCAAAATCAGTAATAAGAGAGAAGTTTATAGTGATACAGGCCTACCTCACTAAACAAAAAACAGTCAAAATAAATAATCAAAACTCACACTTAAATAAACTAGAAAAAGAAAAACAAACAAAAACCAAAGTTAGTGGAAGGAAGGAAATAATACAGATCAATGTGGAAATAAATAAAATGGAGACAAAAAACAATAGAAAAGATAAATGAAACTAAGAATGGATTCTTTGAAAATACAAACAAAATTGATAAGTGTTTAATCAGGGTAACCAAGGAAATAAAAAAAGAGGGCCAAAATAAATAAAATAAAATAAGGAAAGAAGAGAAATTATGACATCACAGAAATACAAAGGGTAATAAGACATTACTACAGACAAGTATAAACCAACAATTGGACAACCTCAAAGAAATAAATAAATTTCTGGAAGTGTACAATCTTCAAAAACTGAATCAGGAAGAAATAGAGAATATGAAGACTGATTACCAGAAATGAAATTGAATCAGTAATTTTAAAAAACCTCCCAGGAAATGAAAGTCCAGTATCAGATGAGTTCACATGTGAATTTTACCAAAAATTTAAAGAAGAATTATTACCTTTCTTTCTGAAACTATTCCAAAATTTGAAGAGAAATGAACTCTTGTGAACTCATATGAGGCCAGCATCATGCTGAGACTGAAATCAGACCACACAAAGAGCATTACAGTTCAATATTTCTGATTAATATAGATGCAAAAATCTTCAACAAAACATTAAGAAATCAAATTCAACAACATATTAATAGGATCATGCACCATGACCAAGCGGTATTTATCCCAGGGATGCAAGGATGTTCAGTGTTCACAAATCAATGTGATACACTGCATGAATAAACTGAAGAATAAAACCATATGATATTCTCAATAGATGGACACCTTTTGGCAAAATTCAACATCCATTTATGATAAAAGCTCTCAGCAAACTTGGTATAGAGAAAATATAACTTAACATAATAAAGGCCATATATGACAAAACCAAAGCCAACATCATACTCAACAGCAAAAAGCTTAAAGCATTTCCTGTAAGATAAGGAACAAGGCAAGGGTGCCACTCTTGCCACTTTTCTTCAACAGAGTATTGGAAATCCTAGCCACAGCAATTAGGTAAGAAAAATAAAGAAAAGCAATCCAAATTGAAAAGTAAGAAGTAAAACTGTCACTGTTTGCAGATGACAAGATACTGTATACAGAAAACCCTAAATATACCAACAAAATACTATTAGAAATAATAAGGGAATTCAGTAAAGTTGCAGGATACAAAAATTGATATAAAGAAATCTATTGCATTTCTACATACTAATAATGAACTATCAGAAAGATAAACTTTAAAAATCCCATTTACAAATGCATCAAAATGAATAAAATACCTAGGAATAAACCTAATCAAGGTGATGAAATAAACTGTACTTGGAAAACTATAAGACATTGATGAGAGAAACTGAAGACAACACAAACAAATGCAAAGATATACTGTGCTCACAGATAGGAAGAATTAATATTGTTATAATGACAACACTCCCCAAGGCAATCTACAATTTTAATGCAATCCCTATCAAAATACCAACAGCACTTTTCACAGAACTAGAATAAACAATCCTAAAATTAGTATGAAACAACAAAAGCCCTCAGATAATAAAAGAAATTTTGAGATAAAGAAGAAAACTGGATGTATCATGGTCCCTGACTTCAGACTATAATACAAAGCTGCATTAATCAAAGCAGTATGGTCCTGGAACTAAAACAAACACATATGGAATGGAAAGAGAAGCTCCAAATAAACTCATGCACATATGGTCAATTAATCTATGATAAAGGAGGCAAGAATATACAATGGGGAAAAGACAGGCTCTTCAATAAATTGTGTTTGGAAAATTGGACAGCTACATACAAAAGAATGAAATTGGACCACTTTCTGAAACTATATACAAAAGAAACTCAAAGTTTAAAACTTAAATGGAAGACCTGAAACCATAAAACATCTAGAAGAAAAGAGAAGCATATATACACACTTTCACATCAGTCTTCACAATATTTTGGGGGTCCTATCTCCTCAGGCAAGAGTGAAAAAAAACAAAAAAGTAAACATAAATGGGACTACATCAAAATATAAAGCTTTTGCAAAGTTAAGTAAACCATCAACAAAATGAAAAGCATCCTACTAAATAGGAGAAGATATTTGCAAACAGTATCTGACAAGGGATTGACATAAAAAATATACAAAGAATTCTTACAACTCAACACCAAGAAAAACAAACAACCGATTACAAAATGAACAGAGGACCTGTAGACATTATTCTAAAGAAGACATACAGACAGCCATCAAATACATGAAAAGATGCACAACATCACTAATCATCAGGTAAATGCAAATCAAAATCACAATGAAATTACCACCTCCCACTTGTCAGCTTCTATTCAAAATGACAACAAATAACACATGTTGGTAGGGATGTGGAGAAAAAGGAAACTCATGAACTGTCAGTTGGAATATAAATTGTAGCCACTTTTGAGTACAGTATGGAGATTTTCCAATAAATTATAAAAATAGAATTGGAAGAGAGATAAAGATGGTGGAGTAAGAGGATGCTGGGCTCACCTTCCATTAGAAACACATAAAAAATAACAACTACATATAGAGTGACTCTTGCTGAAATAGACCTGGAGATAGCAGAACAGCTATTCTATGATGAAGGTTGTAAAGAAAGATCCACACAGAGTCAGGTAAGAAAAGGGGAGTGATCTGGTCAAGGCATGCCTCTTTAGCAGGAGATATTGAAGAGAAGGGGGATAACAGAGACATAGGGATCCTCAGTGGGGAACAAGTGATTTAAGCCAAATAATAGGCACCCCAGCCTTAGGTCTGACACTGGGAATACCAGATCAATTAGCTGATTTGAAAACCAGTGGGGCTTACTGGAGGGCTGTAATAAACCACTAAACTGCTATTTTCTTTTATTGAAGTATAGTTGATTTACAATACTGTGTAAGATTCTTTTTCAGATCCCTTATATGTTATTGCATAATATTGAGTATAGTTCCCTGTGCTATATAATAGGTACTTGTTGGTGATCTACTTTATACATAGTAGTGTGTATATGTTAATCACAGCCTCCTAATTTATCCCTCCTCCCACTGCCCTTTCCCCTTTGATAACCATAAATTTATTTCCTGTGTCTGTGAGTCTCTTTCTGTTTTGGAAATAAGTTCAGTTATGTCTTTTTTTCCTTTAGATTATAAGCAATATCATATGACATTTGTCTTTCTCTGTCTGGTTTCCTTAGTATGATGAACTCTAGGTCCACCCACGTTGCTGCAAATGACATTATTACATTCTTCTTTATGGTTGAGTAATATTCCATTGTGTGTGTGTGTGTGTGTGTATGTGTGTATACACATTTATATGTACTTACCACATCTTCTTTATCCATTCATCTGTTGATAAACATTTAGACTGCTTCCATATCTTGGCTATTGTAAATAGTGCTGCAATGAACATTGGGGTGCATGCATTTTTCAAATTATAGTTTTCTCCAGATAAATGCCCAGGAGTGAGATTGCAGGATCATATGGTAGCTCTATTTTTAGTTTTTAAAGGAACCTCCATACTGTTGTCCATAGTGGCTGCACCAATTTACATTCCCACTAACAATGTAAGAGGGTTCCTTTTTCTCCACACCCACTCTAGCATTTATTATTTGTAGACAATTTGATGATGGCCATTCTGTCTACTGTGAGGTAAAGAACTCACTCACAGATTGCCTACTTTCCATCACAGCACAGAGACAGCAGATTGAAAATGGCCTGAGACTCTGTCCAGCTTACCAGGACCACCCCACCACACCTCCCAGTCCACACAAGGCTCCTGCTCCAAGGTCGTCTTGCTCTGGTGTTATTCTCAAGTAAGATAGAGGCTGCAGTTGCAAATGTGACTGCACACACTTGGAGGGAACAGAGCCAGCTCAGACTCCAGCCTTGTTTCTAACCAAGGCAGAACATCCACTGTCAATTCTTGCATCCCTGCACACACTCCTGAAGGAGCAAAGCTAACTTCATATTGGAGAATGACATCACTGAGTGTCTGTCCTTGTGCACACTTGGGAGGGAATAAGGAAAGCTCAGTGGTATGGCACCAACACCTCCAACCCGGAACCAAACTCTAACCAAGGTGCGCACACCAGGTGACAGGTGAAACCAGCACAGAACTGCAGCCCCAAGCACTCAGGTCCCCATCACTTCTCCACCCAAACGTCCATGAATGATACATTTTATCAATTGAACTTATAGGTATAAACAGGACATTCCATCCCAAAACAGCAGAGTACACAATTTTTCAAGTGCACATGGAACATTCTCCAGGACAGATCACACATTAGGTCACAAAAAAAGTCTCAATAAATTTAAAAGGGTAGAAATCATATCAAAAATATTGTCTAACCACAAAAGTATGAAAGTAAAAATCAATCACAGGAAAAAATAAGAAAAACACAAACATATGGAAACTAAATAACATGCTACTAAAAAAAAATCCCTGAGTCAAGAAAGAAATCAAAGAGTAAATTAGAAAATGTCTTAAGACAAATAAAAACACAATTAAAATAAATTAAAATAAAATAAAAACCTAGGGGATGTTGAAAAATTAGTTCTAAGAAGGAAGTTTACAGGGATACAGTCCTATCTCAAGAAACAAGAAAAATCTCAGGAAAACAACCTAATCTGCCCATCTAAATGAAATATAAAAAGAAGAATAAACAAAGCCCAAAGTCTGCAGAAGAAAGGAAATAATTATGATCAGAGTGCCTACAAACCAAGGATCACAATATAGAATCAGGCTTTTGGTCTGTAAATAAAAGAGACCAAAAAACAATAAAAAGATCCATGAAAGCCAGAGGTGGTTCTTCAGAAAGATAAACAAATTGATATGCCTTTAGCCAGGCTCATTAAAAAAAAGAGAGATGACCCAAAAAAACAAACTAAAAACAAAAAGAAGAGAATATTATGAACGGTTATCTGCCAATAAATTTTTAAAAAACTAGAAGAAATGGATAAATTACTAGAAATATACAATCTTCCAAGACTGAATCAGGAAGAAATAGACAATCTGAACAGATTGATCACTAGTAGTAAAATTGAATAATTGATCCAAAAACTGAACAAATAAAATTCAAGGACTGCATGGATTCTCAGGAGAATTCTACCAAATATAAGAATAAGGGTTAATACTTCCTCTTCTCAAACTATTTCCAAAAATGTGAAGAGGAGGGAACACTCCCAAAATCATTCTACAAGGTCACCATTACCCTGATGCCAAAAGCAGAAAAAGACACTACACAGAAAGAGAAAATTACATGCCTTTTATCCCTGATGAATATAGATGCAAAAATCCTCAACAGAATATTAGGAAACAAAATTCAACAATATATAAAAAAAAAGATCATACACCATGATCAAGTGGGATTTATTCCAGGAATGCAAGGATGATTCAGTGTCTGCAAATCAAACAATATGATCCACAAACCAAATAAAACAAGGAATAAAAGTCACATGTAATCTCATTAGACACAGAAGTAAGCATTTGACAAAATTCAATACCCATTCATGTTTTAAAAATAGAAACTCTACAAAGTTGGTTCAGAGGTAACATATCTCAAAATAATAAAGGCCATTTTTGACAAACCTATACCTAACATCAATCTCAATGGTGAAAAACTGAAGGCCTCTCATCTAAAATTAAGAACAAAATATGGGTGCCTACTCCCACCATTTTTATTTAACATAGCATTGGAAGTCATAGAAATCAGAAAAGAGAAAGAAATCAAAGTTATCCAAATTGGAAGAGAAGTAGTAAAACTGTCACTCTTTGTAGATCACATGATGCAATATACAGAAAACCCTAGTTTCTCTATGTAAAAAAAACTATTAGAACTAATAAATGGATTCAATAAAGTTTCAGGTAAAAAGGTTAAAATATAGAAATATGTTGTTTTCTATACACTGATAATGAGCTTTCAAAAAGAGAAAGCAAGAAATCAATCCCATTTACAATCAAATACAAACAAATTAAAACTTAGCACTAAACTTAATCAAGGAAGTTAAAGACCTCCACTCTGAAAACTACATGACATTGATGAAGGAAACTGAAGACAATACAAATAAATGTAAAGATACCCTGTGTTCAGGCATTGGAAAAATTAATATTGTTAAAATTTCCATACTACTCAAAGCAATCTACAGATTTAATGCAATCCTTATCAAAATACCCATGACATTTTTCACAGAACCAAACAAATAATCTTAAATTTTGTATGAAATCAAACAAGATAACAAATAGCAAGGCAATTTAAGAAAAAAGAACAAAGCTGGAAGCATAACCATTTCTGACTTCAGACTCTAATATAAAGCTATGGTAACCAAAACAATATGGTTCCAGCACCAAAACAAACAAATTGATCAATGGAATAGAATATAGAGCCCAGAAATAAACCCACCCACACATGGTCAATTAATCTGCAACAATGGAGGCAAAAACATACAATTTTGAAAACATAGTCTCTTCAAAAATGGTGTTGGAGCTTCCCTGGTGGCAGAGTGGTTAACAATCTGCCTGCCAATGCAGGGGACATGGGTTCAAGCCCAGGTCCGGGAAGATCTCACATGCTTCAGAGCAACTAAGCCCATGCTCCACAACTACTGATCCTGTGCTCTAGAGCTCGAAAGCCACAACTACTGAGGCCACACACCACAACTACTGAAGCCCACACACATATAGCCCATGCTCTGCAACAAGAGAATCCACTGCAATGAGAAGCCCATGAACTGCAACAAAGAGTAGCCCCTGCTCGCCTCAACTAGAGAAAACCCATGCACAGCAACAAAGATCCAACACAGTCAAAAATAAATTAAATAAATAAACTTATTAAAAAATGGTGTTGGGAAACTGGACATATAAAAGAATGAAATTAGAACATTTTCTCACACCATATACAAAAATAAAATAAAAATGGATTAAAGGCCTAAATGTAAGACTAGAAACCATACAACTGCTAGTAGAAAACATAGGCAGCACACCTTGACATAATTCTTAGTAATACTTTTTGGATTTGTCTCCTCAAGTAAGAGAAACTAAAGCAAAAATATACAAATGGAACCTAAATAAACTTAAAAGCTTTTACACAGCAAAATAAACCATTAACATAATGAAAAGACAACTTACTGCATGGGAGAAGATATTTGCAAATGAGTTAATATTCAAAATATATAAAGAGCTCATATAACTCAATATTAATGAAACAAACAACCCAATTAAACAATTGGCAAGAGATGTGAATAGACATTTTTCCAAAGAAGACAGAGATGGACAACAGACACATGAAAAGATGCTCAACATCACTCATTATTAGGGAAATGCAAATCAAAACAAAATGAGATATTGGTTTAGATCTGTCAGAATAAACATCATGAAAAAGACAATGTATAATAAATATTGTTGAGGATGTAGAGAAAAGGCAACCCTTGTGGAAATGTAAATTGTTAGAGTCTTTATGGAAAACAGTATGGAGATTTTCAAAAAATTAAAAATAGCACTACCATGTGATCCAGTAATTCCACTTTTGGATATATATCCAAAGCAAACAAAAAGACTAATTTGAAAAGATATATGCACCTCAATGTTTTAGCAGCATTATTTACAATAGCCAAGATATGGAAGCAACTTAAGTGTCCATCAACAGATAAATGAATAAAGAAGATGCAGTGTAGATATAGCTTTACACTGAAATATTACTCATCCATAAAAAAAGAAATTTTGCCTTTTGCAACAACTTGGATAGACTTGGAGAAAATTATAATTAGTGAAGTAATTCAGAGAAAGACAAATACCATAAGGTTTTGCTTACATGTGGAATTAAAAAATAAAACAAACAAATGAATATAAAGAAACAGAAACAGATTCATAGTACAGAGAACAAACTATTGGTTACCAGTTGGGAGCAGTATGGGGAGAGGGTCATAATAAAACAAGGGGATTGAGAGGTACAAGCTACTAAGTATAAAATAAATAAAACACAAGGATGCAAGTACAGGGCAGGAAATATTGAATCTAAAGATTCAATGCTATTCCCATCAAAATCCCAATGGCATTTTTACAGAAATAGAAATAAGGTCCTAAACTTTATATGGAACCACAAAAAGACCCAGAGGTGCCAAAGCATTCTTAGAAAGAAGAATGCTGGAGTCATCACACATCCTGCTTTTGACATATATTACAATGTTACATTAAGCAAAACAGTATGGTCTTGGTATAAAGACATGCATGTAGATCAATGGAACAGAATAGAAAGTTCTGAAGGGGTGTCAAGATGGTGGAGTAAGAGGATGTGGAGCTCACCTCTCCTACAATCACATCAAAATATATATCTACATGTAGAGGAATTCTCACAGAAAATTCTAACTGGAAACTGGTAGAAGAATTCTTATGCAACCAAACCTGTAAGAAGATCTCCATGTAACATGGAAGGACAGGAAAAAAAAAAGGCATCCCATTGGGAACTGTGCCCCTGGGAGGCATCTGTAAGGAAGAGAAGGACTGCATTGGTGGAGTCCCTTGTCCCGGGAGTTAGCAGGACATCCAAGTTCTCGGGCCCTGCACAGAAGAGACAGGCTCTCTTGCCTGCTGGGAAATCTGCTGAGACAGATAGAAGGGCTGGAGAAGCATAGATTCTACTTGCAAGGAGTATGTGCATGCTGGTTTACTGACAACCAAGGCTGAGAGTACCTAGTACTGGTGACTGCTGCCTTACTGCACTTCTCAATCCAAAGGGCTGAACACCTTGGCCCCAATTACTTCACACCAAGCCTGGGGTAAGATCTCTGCAGAGATTCTGTATAGCTGCACAGAGACAGGTTGGGGTTCAGAGTTGTGATCCAGGTGGAGCTACAGAGACCATAGTCAGTTGGGTGCACAGAGCAATGGGTATAACAATGGAGGATATCAGCATGCATATGGGGGAGTTCCCATAAAAGCATGCAGTGGCTAAGCACTGAATCTCAGGTAGACGGGCCCTGGGAGAGGACTCATCTAGCTAAGCAGAGGCAGCCCAAAGGGTCTGTAGTGTGGCCCAGGTTGGGTGGTGATGACCAGTGTCAGTGTGTGCAGAAATACACAGAAGTTCCTCTCTCAGTGAGAATGCTTCAGCTCCTCCCACTCCATAGTCCAGCTTAGCATTAGATCTGGGTTAAATAAGTCCTGAGATAATTCTGCCACAGAGGCAGTCAAGATACTAGGTGGCAATGCAGCCACCTCAATTCCTGCATTCACAAAGCCCTGACACCCCCAGCCCCAGCCAACTACACACCACAGCCTAGCACTAGATCTTAGACAAACAACAGAGAAAGACACAAACGTGTGCTGTTTCTGAGCAGAACTGAATATGCCTACATAGAGAACACATAGATTAAAAACAATTTAAAAATCATAGAAGTAGTGTTAACTACAATTAACAATAATAGGATGAGCATGAAGATGTAAAATGGGACATAAAATCACAAAATGTGGGGGAGGGGAGTATAAAAATGTATATATTTCAGAATGTATTTGAACTTGAGTAACTATCAGCTTAAAGCAAGTAGATACAATTATGGGTCAACATAGTTGAACTCCATGGTAACCACAAATAAAAAGTATACAATAGATTCACAAAAACTGGAAAGAAAGGAAATCAAGCATATTACAAAAGAAAATCATCAAAAAACAAAAGGAAAAAAAAAGAAGGAATGAACAGAGAAGAACTACAAAAACAACTTGGAAACAAGGATTAAAATGACAATAAGTACATACTGATCAATAATTAGTTTAAATGTCAATGGACTAAATGCTCCAATCAAAAGACATAAAGCTGCATATTGGATAAGAAAACAAGAACCTACAATATGCTGTCTAAAAGAGACTCACTTCAGGGTGAAAGACACACAGACTGAAACTGAGGGAATGGAAAAGATATTTCATGTGAATAGAAATGACAAAAAAGCAGGGGTAGCAATATTCATATCAGACAAAATAGAGTTTAACACAAAAACCATAAAGAAGACAAAGAAGGGCATTATATAAAGATGAAGGGATCAATACAGAAAGAAGATATTACACTCAATATATATGCACTGGGTGTAGGAGAACCTGAATATAAAGACAAATACTAATGGACAAAAAGGGGAAAATTGACAATACAATAATAGTAGGGGACTTTAACACCCCATTGACATCAATGGACAGATCATCCATACAGAAAATCAATAAGTCAACAGAGGTCCTAAATGACACAATAGACCAGTTGGACTTAATTGACATCTACAGGATACTACATCCAAATAATAATAATAGTAAACATTCTTTTCAAGCACACAATGGAATATTCTGTAGGGTCGACTACATAATAGGTTACAAAGAAAGTCTCAACAAATTCAAGAGGATATAAATTATTTCAAGCATCTTTTCTGATTACAATGGTATGAAACTAGAAATCAGCCACAGAAAGAAAAATGAGGAAAGAACAAACATATGGAAGTTAAACAACATGCTACTGAAAAGCCAATGGGTCAACAATTAAAGAAGAAATCAGAAAATAACTTGAGAAAAATGAAAATGAAAACACAACATTAGAAAATCTATGAGATGCAGCTAATGCAGTTCTAAGAGGGAGGTTCAGAGTGATCAAACCTTCCTCAAAAAACAAGAACAATCTAAAATAAGAAACCTAAGCTACCACATAATAGAATTAGAAAAAAAGAAGAATAAACAAAGCAAACAGAAGGAAGGAAATAATAAGATCAGAGAGGAAATAGATAAAAAATAGGAAAGATCAATAAAACCAAGAGGTGATTTTTTGAAAAGATAAACAAAATTGAAAATTCTCTAGTCAGGCTCACCAAAAAGAAAAGAGAAAGAACCCAAATTAACAAAACAAGAAATGAAAGAAGAGAAATAACAACCAATACTGCAGAAATACAAAAAAAACACATGAAAATATTATGAACAGTTGTATGCCAAAAAATTGGAAACCTAGAAGAAATGGACAAGTTTCTAGAAACATACAGCCTTCCAAAACTGAGTCAAGAAAAAGCAGATAATTTGAACAGACCAATCACTAGACGTGAAATAGAATTTGTAATAAAAAAAAATCCTTACAACCAAAGCCCAGGACTGGACAGCTTCACTGGAGAATTCTACGAAGCATACAAAAGCTTATACCTATCCTTCTCAAGCTATTCCATAAAAATGAAGAGGAGAGAACATTCCCATATTCATTCCATGAAGTCACAATTAGCCTGATAACAAAAAAAAAACTACAAAAAAAGAAAATTACAGGCAAATAACTTTTATGAATATAGATGCAAAAATTCTTAACAAAATATTAGCAAACCAAACCCAGCTATACATAAAAAGGATCATACACCATGATCAAGTTGGATTCATTCCAGGGTTACAAGGATGATTCAGCACATGCAAATCAATCAATGTGATATACCACAGTAACAAAAGGAAAGAGAAAAATCACATGATCATTTCAATAGCTGCAGAAAAAGCATTTGACAAAATTCAACATCCACTCATGATAAAAACTCTTAACAAAGTGGGTATAGAAAGAACATGTCTCAATGTAATAAAACCCATTTATGACAAATCCAAAGCCAACATAATACTGAACAGTGAAAAGCTGAAAGCCTTCCTGGCAAATTCTGGATCAAGGCAAAGATGCCCATTCTCAACACTTCTATTCAACATAGTATTAGGAAGTCTTAGCCATAACAATTGGACAAGAAAAAGAAATAAGAAGTGTCCAACTCAGAAAGGAATAGGTAAAGCTGTCACTATTTGCAGATGTCATGATCTTCTATATAGAGAACCCTAAAGTTGCCACACAAAAACTATTAGAATTTAGCAAAGTAATAGGATACAATGTTAGTTTATAGAAATCTGCTGCATTTCTTTACACTAATAATGAAATACCAGAAAGAGAAAGTTAAAAAAAAATCCCATTTAAAATCACATTAAAAATATACCTAGGAATGAACTTAACAAAAGAGGTGAAATATTTAAATGCTGAAGATGATAAAACACTGATAAGAAAATTGAATATGATTGAAATAAATGTAAAAATATTCCATGTTCTTGGATTGGAAGAATTAATATTGTTAAAATAGTCACACTACACAAAACCATCTGTGTATTTAATAAAACCTCTGTCAAATTACCCATGACATTTTTCACAGAACCAAAAAAATAATCCTAAAATTTATATGGAACCACAAAAAACCCAGAATTTCGAAAGCTATCCTGATTAAAAAGAGCAAAGCTGGAGGCATAACGCTTTCAGACTTGAGACTCTACTACAAAGCAGCTGTAATCAAAAGAGCAAGGTATTGTCACAGAAACCAACATATAGATCAATGGAACAGAATAGATAGCCCAAAAATAAACTCACACAACTACAGTCAATTAATCTTAGACAAAGGAGGCAAGAATATACAATGGAGAAAAGACAGTCTCTTCAACAAGTGGTGTTGGGAAAGCTGAACAATTTCATGTATTTTTTTTTTTTTGGCCATGCAGTGCAGTATGCAGGATCTTATTTTCTCAACCAGAGATGGAACCCCTGCCCCCTGTAGTGGAAGTGTGGAGTTTAACTGCTGGACTGCCAGGAAAGTCCCATGGATGGCTACATGTAAATCAATGAAATTAAAATACTCCCTCACACCTTATACAAAAATAAACTCAAAATGTTTAAACACCTAAGGATAGGACATGATACCATAAAATTTCTAGAAAAAAAATAGGCAAAACATTCTCTGACATAAATCATAGAAGTATTTTTGTAGATCAGTCTCCCAAGGGAAGAGAAATAAACACAAAAATAAACAAAAGAGATCTAATCAAACTTAAAAGCTTTTCAAACAGCAAAGGAAACCATCAACAGCACAAAAGGACAATCTATGGACTAGGAGAAAATATTTGCAAAAAGTGCGACCAACATGGGGTTAATATCCAAAATATAAAAACAGCTCATACAACTGAATTAAAAATGGGCAGAAGACCTAAATAGACATTTTACCAAAGAAGGCATACAGATGCCCAACAGGCAAATGAAAAGATGCTCAACACCTCTAATTATTAGAGGAAGTACAAATCAAAAACACAATGAGGTATCACCTCACACTGTTCCTATCATCAAAATGTCTACAAATAATAAATGCTGGAGAGGGTGTGGAGAAAAGGGAACCATTGTACACTGTTGCTGGGAATGCAAATTAGTGCAGCCACTACAGAAAACAGTAAGAAGGTCCTTAGAAAAGTAAAATTAGAGCTACCATAAGATCCAGCAACCCTGGGTATATATCCAGAAAAACTGAAAACTATGATTTGAAAAGATAGATGCACCCCAATGTTCATAGCAGCACTATTTACACTAGCTAAGACATGGAAGCCACCCAAGTGCACATCAATAGATGATTGGTTTAAGAAGAAGAGGTGGAGAGACCTTCAAGATGGTGGTGGATTAAGACGTGCAGATCAGCTTCCTCCCCACAAATACATCAGAAATACATCTACATGTAGAACAACTCCTACAGAGCACCTACTGAATGCTGGCAGAAGACCTCAGACTTCCCAAAAGGCAAGAAACTACCCATGTGCCTGGGAAGGACAAAAAAGAAAAGTGGGAAAAAAAGACAAAATAATACGGATGGGACCTGAACTTCTGGGAGGGAGCTGTGAAGGGGGAAAAGTTTCCACACAGTAAGAAGCCCCTCCACTGGCAGAGACGGGGGTGGCAGGGGTGAACTTTTGGAGCCACAGAGGAGAGCAGAGTAATAGGGGTGCAGAGGGCAAAGAGGAGAGATTTCCACACAGAGGATCAGTGCTGACCAGCACTCACCAGCCTGAGAGACTTGTCTGCTCACCTGCCGGAGTGGGTGGGGGCTGAGAGCTGAGGCTCCGGCTTCAGAGTTCAGATCCCAGGGAGAGGACTGGGGTTGGCTGCGTGAACACAGCCTGAAGAGGGCTACTGCACCACAGCTAGCCTAGAGGTGGTCTGGAAAATGTCTGGAACTGCCTGAGGCAAGAGACCATTGTTTCAGAGTGCATGAGGAGAGGAGATTCAGAGCACCACCTAAACAAACTCCAGAGAAGGAGGTGAGCCACGGCTATCAGCATGGACACCAGAAACAGGGATGAAATGCTAAGGCTGCTGCTGCAGACACTGAGAAGCCTGTGTGCAAGCACAGGTCACTATCCACACCACCCCTCCCGAGAGCCTGTGTACCCTGCCACTGCCAGGGACCCGTGATCCAGGGACAATTTCCCCGGGAGAACACACGGCACTTCAGGCACATACAACTCCATGCCGGCCTCTGCCAATGCAGGCTCACCCTGCATTCCATACCCCTGCCTCCATCCCCGCAACCTGAGTGAGCCAGATCCCCCTAATCAGCTGCTCCTTTAACCCCATCCTCTCTGAGCAAAGAACAGGCGTCCTCAGGCAACCTACACAAAGAAGTGGGACCAAATCCAAAGCTGAACACCAGGAGCTGTGTGAACAAAGAAGAGGAAGGGAAGTTTCTCCCAGCAGCCTCAGGAGCAGCAGATTAAATCTCCACAATCAACTTGATGTACCCTGCATCTCTGGAACACGTGAAGAGAAAAACAATCATCCCAAAATTGAGGCGGTGGACTTTGGGGGAAACTGTAGACTTAAGATATACGTTTTTTTTCCTTTATCAATTTTTGTGAGTGTGTATGTGTACACTTCTATGTGTGATTTTATCGGTATAGCTTTGCTTGTACCATTTGTCCAAGGGCCCTGTCTGTCCATTTATTTATTTATTTACTTTTTAAGAATAGTTTTTAGCACTTTTAATAATTGCCGGATTTGATTTTGGCTTGGTTATGCTTTTCTTTCTTTCTTCCTTTTTTTTCTTATTACTTTTTTTATTTTTAATAATTAAAAAATATTTTAGTAACTTTTTTCTTTCTTTCTTTCTTTCTTTCTTCTTTCTTTCCCTTTCTTTCTTTCTTCTTTCTTTCCCTCTCTTTCTTTCTTTCTTTCTTTCTTTCTTTCTTTCTTTCTTTCTTTCTTTCTTTCTTTTTTTCTTTCTTTCTTTCTTTTTCTCTCATCTTTCCACTAAGCCATGTGGCCAACAGGGCCTTGGTGCTCCAGCCAGGTGTCAGGCCTGTGCCTCTGACCTGGGAGAGCTGAGATCAGGACATTGGTCCACTACAGACCTCTCACCTCCACATAATATCAAAGGGTGAAAGTTCTCCCAGAGATCTCCATCTGAACGCCAAGACCCAACTCCACTCAATAACTACCAAGATACAGTGCTAGACACCCTTTGGCAAACAACTAGCAGGACTGGAATGTAACACCACCCATTAGCAGAGAGGCTGCCAAAAATCATACTAAGGTCACAGGCACCCCAAAACACACCACTGGACCCAGTCCTGCCCACCAGAAAGACAAGATCCAGCCTCATCCATCATAACACAGGCACCTGTCCCCTCCAACAGGAAGACTACACAACCCACTGAAGCAACCTTAGCCACTGGGGGCAGACACCAAGAACAACAGGAACTATGAACCTGAAACCTGCAAAAATGAGACCCCCAAACACAGTAGGTTAAGCAAAAGGAGAAGACAGAGAAACATAAAACAGATGAAGGAGCAAGGTAAAAAAGCACCAGACCAAACAAATGAAGAGGAAATAGACAGTCCACCTGAAAAAGAATTCAGAGTAATGGTAGTAAAGATGATCCAAAATCCTGGAAATGGAATGGAGAGAATACAAGAAACGTTTAACAAGGACCTAGAAGGATTAAAGAGCAAACAAACAATCATGAACAATAAATGAAATTAAAAATTCTCTAGAAGGAATCAATAGGAGTATAACTGAGACAGAAGAAAGGATAAGTGACCTGGAATATAAAATAATAGAAATACATACTGCAGAGCAGATAAGTAAAAATAATGAAAAGAATTGAGGACAGTATCAGAGACCTCTGGAACAACATTAAATGCACCAACATTAGAATTATAACAGCCCCAGAATAAGAAGAGAAAAACATAGGGACTAAAAAAACATTTGAAGGGATTATAGTTGAAAACCTCCCTAATATGGGAAAGGAAAGAGTCAGTCAAGACCAGGAAGCACAGAGAGTCCCATATAGGATAAATCCAAGGAGAAACATGACAAGACACAAATAAATCAAACTATCAAAAATTAAATACAAAGAAAAACTATTAAAAGCAGCAAGAGAAAAACAACAAATAACATACAAGGGAATCCCCATAAGGTTAAGAGCTGATCTTTCAGCAGAAACACTGCCAGCCAGAAGGGAGTGGCAGGACATATATAAGTGTTGAAAGGGAACCACGTACAACCAAGATTACTCTACCAGGAAGGATCTCATTCACCTTTGATGGAGAAAGTAAAACCTGTACAGACCAGCAAAAGCTAAGAGAAATCAGCACCAGCAAACCAACTTTACAACAAATGCTAAAGGAAGTTCTCGAGGCAGGAAACACAAGAGAAGGATAAGGCCTACCAAAACAAACCCAAAACAATTAAGGAAATGGTAATAGGAACCTACACATTGATAATTACCTTAAATGTAAATGGATTAAATGCTCCAACCAAAAGACATAGACTGGCTGAATGGATACAAAAACAAGACCCATATATATGCTTTTTACAAGACACCCACTACAGACCTAGGGACACAAACAGAATGAAAGAGAGGGGATGGAAAAAGATATTCCATGCAAATGGAAATCAAAAGAAAGCTGGAATAGAAATTCTCATATCAGACAAGATAGCCTTTGAAATAAAGACTATTACAAGAGACAAAGAAGGACACTACATAATGATCAAGTGATCAATCCAAGAAGAAGATAAAACAATTGCAAATATTTTTGCACCAAACATAGAAGCATCTCAATACATAAAGCAAATGCTAACAGCCATCAAGGGGGAAATCAACAGTAACACAATCATAGTAAGGGACGTTAACACCCCACTTTCACCAATGGACAGATCATCCAAAAGGAAAATAAATAAGGAAACACAAGCTTTAAATGTTACACTAAACAAGATGGACTTAATTGATATTTATAGGACATTCCATCCAAACAAAACAGAATACACTTTCTTCTCTAGGGCTCATGGAATATTCTCTAGGATAGATCATATCTTGCATCACAAATTGAACCTTGATAAATTAAAGAAAATTGAAATTGTGTCAAGTAACATTTCTGACCACAATACTATGAGGCTAGATATCAATTACAGGAAAAATTCTGTAAAAAAATACAAACACATGGAAGTTAAACAATATACTACTAAATAACCAAGAGATCACTGAAGAAATCAAAGATGAAATCAAAAAATACCTAGAAACAAATGACAATGAAAACACAATGACCCAAAACCTATGGATTGCAGCAAAAGCAGTTCAAGAGGAAAGTTTATAGCAATACAATGCTAACTCAAGAAACAAGAAACACCTCAAATAAACCACCTTACCTTACACCTAAAGCAATTAGAGAAAGAAGAACAAAAAAACCCCAATGTTAGCAGAAGGAAAGAAATCATAAATATCACATCAGAAATAAATGAAAAAGAAATGAAGGAAACAGTAGCAAAGATCAATAGAACTAAAAGCTGGTTCTTTGAGAATATAAACAAAATTGATAAGACATTAGCCAGATGCATCAGGAAAACAAGGAAGAAGATTCAAATGAACAGAATATTAGAAATGAAAAAGGAGAAATTACAACGGACACTGCAGAAATACAAAGGATCATGAGAGATTACTACAAACAATTAAATGCCAGTAAAATGGGCAACCTGGAAGAAATGGAAAAATTCTTAGAAAAGCACCACCCTCTGAGGCTGAACCAGGAAGAAATAGAAAATATAAACAGACAAATCACAAGCACCATAATTGAGGTTAAGATAAAAATCTTCCAACAAACAAAAGCCCAGGACCAGATGGCTTCACAGGCTAATTCTATTAAACATTTAGAAAAGAGTTAACACCTATCCTTTTCAAACACATCCAACATATAGCAGAGGGAGGAACACTCCAAAACTCATTCTATGAAACCATCATCACCCTGATTCCAAAACCAAACAAAGACGTCACAACGAAAGAAAACTACAGGCCAATATCACTGATGAACATACATGCAAAAATCCTCAACAAAATACTAGCAAACAGAATCCAACAGCATATTAGAAGGATCATACACCATGATCAATTGGGGTTTATCCCAGGAATGCAAGGATTCTTCAATATACACAAATCAATCAATGTTGTAAACCATATAAACAAATAGAAGGAGAAAAACCATTTGATCATGTCAATAGATGCAGAAAAAGCTTGCAACAAAATTCCACACCCATTTATGATAAAAAAAACACCCAGAAAGTAGGCATAGAGGGAACTAACCTCAATATAATAAAGGCCATATATGACAAACCCACAGCAAACATCATCCTCAATGGTGAAAAACTGAAAGCATTTCCACTAAGATCAGGAACAAGACAAGGTTGCCCACTCTCACCACTCTTATTCAACATAGTTTTGGAAGTTTTAGCCACAGCAATCAGAGAAGAAAAGGAAATAAAAGGAATCCAAATTGGAAAAGAAGTAAAGCTGTCACTGTTTGCAGATGACATGGTACTATACATAGAGAATCTTAAAGACACTACCAGAGAACTACTAGAGCTAACCAATGAATTTGGTAAATTAGCAGGATACAAAATAAATGCACAGAAATATTTTTCATTCCTATACACCAACAATGAAAAATCAGAAAGAGAAATTAAGGAAACCCTCCCATTTAGCATAGCAACAAAAAGAATAAAACACCTAGGAATAAACGTACCTAAGGAGACAAAGGACCCTTATGCAGAAAACTATAAGACAGTGATGAAAAATTAAAGGTGATACAAACAGATGGAGAGATATATCATGTTCTTGGATTGGAAGAATGAACATTGTGAAAATGATTATACCACCCAAAGCAATTTACAGATTCAATGCAATCCTTATCAAACTACCAATGACATTTTTAAAGGAAAAAGAATAAAAAATTCACAATTTGTATGGAAACACAATTGACCCTGAATAGCCAAAGCAATCTTGAGAAAGAAAAATGGAGCAGGAGGTGTCAGGCTCCTGGGCATCAGAGTACACTACAAAGCTACAGTAATCAAGGCAGTATGGTACTGGCACAAAAACAGAAATATA
Organism: Monodon monoceros; assembly: GCF_005190385.1. NCBI lineage: Eukaryota > Metazoa > Chordata > Mammalia > Artiodactyla > Monodontidae > Monodon > Monodon monoceros. Next base: position 55,173,720 of record NW_021703779.1, on the reverse strand, counting down.
GATCAATGGCACAGGACACAAAACCCAGAGTTAAATCCATGCACATTTGGCCATCTTATTTTTGATAAAGGAGGCAAGAATACACAATGGAGAAAAGACAGTCTCTTCAATAAGTGGTGCTGAGAAAACTGGACAGCTACTTGTAAAAGAATGAAATTAGAACACTCTCTAACACCATACAAAAAAACAAACTCAAAATGGATTAAAGACCTAAGTGTAAGTCCAGACACTATAAAACTCTTAGAGAAAAACATAGGCAGAACACTCTATGACATAAATTACAGCAAGATCTTTTTTGACCCACCTCCTACAGAAATGGAAATAAAAACAAAAATAAACAAATGGGACCTAATGAAACTTAAAATCTTTTGCACAAAAAAGGAAACCATAAACAAGATGTACACACAAAACTCAGAATGGGAGAACATATTTGCAAATGAAGCAAGTGACAATGATTAATCTCCAAAATTTACAAGTGGCTCATGCAGCTCAATTAAAAAAAAAAAAAAAAACAATCCAACAATGGGCCAAAATCCTAAATAGACATTTCTCCAAAGGAGATATACAGATTGCTTAGAAACTCATGATAGGATGCTCAACATCACTAATCATTAGAGAAATTCAAAACAAAACTACAATTAGGTATCACCTCACACCAGTCAGAATGGCCATCATCAAAAAATCTACAAACAATAAATGTTCGTGAGGTTGTGGATAAAAAAGAACCCTCTTGCACAGTTGGTGGGAATGTATATTGATACAGCAACTATGGAGAACAGTATGGAAGTTCCTTAAAAAACTAACTACCATATGACCCAGCAATCTCACTACTCGGCCTATACCCTGATCAAACCATAATTCAAAAAGAGTCATGTACCACAATGCTCATTGCAGCTCTATTTACAATAGCCAGGACATGGAAGCAACCTAAGTGTCCATCAACAGATGAATGAATAAAGAATATGTGGCATGTATATACAATGGACTATTATTCAGCCATAAAGAGAAATGAAATTGGGTTATTTGTAGTAAGATGGATGGACCTAGTGTCTGTCATACAGAGTGAAGTATGTATGCTAACACATAAATATGGAATCAAAAAAAATTTCTGAAGAACCTAAGGGCAGTACGGGAATAAAGATGCAGACGTTAGTAAATGGACTTGAGGACACTGGGAGGGGAAATGGTAAGCTGGGGAAAAGTGAGAGAGTGACATGGACATATATACACTACCAAATGTAAATTAGATAGCTAGTGGGAAGCAGCCGCATAGCACAGGGTGATCAGCTCGGTTCTTTGTGACCACCTAGAGGGAGGGATAGGGAGGGTGGGAGGGCGATGTAAGAGGGAAGATACATGGGGATATATGTATATGTATAGCTGATTCACTTTGTCATAAAGCAGAAACTAACAGAACAGTGTAAACAATTATACTCCAATAAAGGTGTTAAAACAAAAAAGAGGAAGTGACATATATATACAATGAAATATTACCCTGCCATAAAAAATAATGAAATATTGTAATTTGCAGCAACATGGGTGGACCTAGATATTATTATACTTAGTTAAGAGAGTCAGAGAGATAAAGACCCACAGTATGTGATATCAATTATATGTGGGATCTAAGAATAGTTCAAATGAATTTATCTCCAAAACATAAACAGACTTACAGACCTAGAAATCAAACTTATGATTACCATAGGGGAGAGGGAGAGAGAGAGAGACAAATTATGGATATGGGATTAACACATACAAACCTCTATTCATAAAATTGATAAGCAACAAGGATTTACTCTATAGAACAGAGAATTATATTCAATATCTTGTCATAACCTGTAATGGAATATAATCTGAATAAAATACCTGAATCACTTTGGTGTAAACATGAAATGAACACAATATTGTAAATTAGCTATATTCCAATAAAAAGAAAGCTCAGAAATAAACCTACACACATATGGTCAACCAATCTTTGGCAAGGGTTCCAGGAACACACAACATGTAAAAATTAATCTTTTCAACAAATGGTTCTGGGAAACCTGGATAACAACATGCAAAATAAATGGGCCCCTACCTACCACTATGCACAAAAATCAACTCAAAATGAATAAAAGACTGAAATATAAGACTTGAAACTGTGAAATTCCCAGAAGTAAACAAAGGGAGAAATCTTCTTGGTATTATTTTGGCCATAATTTCTTGTTTATGATATCAAAAGCACAGGCAACAAATTCAAAAATAGAGAAGTGTGACTACATCAATCTATAAAGTTTCCACACAGCAAAAGAAACAGAATGAGAAGGCAATCTCCAGAATGTGAGAAAATATTTGTAAAGTATATATCTGAAAAGTGGTTAATTTCCAAAATATGTAAGGAACTGCTATAATTCAATATCAAAATATCCCAAATACCCCAATGAAAATGAGCAAAAGACTTGAAAAGGCATTTTTCCAAAGAAAACATAGAATTGGTTGAGTTATATATATGAAAGGAGCTCAACATCATTAATTATCGGAGAAATGCAAGTCAAAGTTCTCTGAATGTATGGTCATATGTTCATTGTACTTGAAGGAGGTGGTGGATTCTAATATGTCTGTAGAACTGGCTTCTTCTTCTTGGGATATTTGCAGACAAGATCACCAAAATCTTAGTATTACATAGATCATGCATTCATAAACATTGATGGAGCATTGACTCAGTGTCAAGACACTGTGTTAGGTTCTGGTGATAAAATGTTCAACAAGACTGGGTCTCTACTCTCAAAGATATCCTTACCTAGTGGTTAGATAGACAAAGTAACAAAGAATTAAGAAGTGTGATAAGAACTATCCTGGAGATCTGCATGTGTCGTTATGTATGGTTCACTCTTACACATTATCTTTGCTCAGTGGTTGTCCAAAATTTTGAACACCTCTAAAGATTTATATCTCACTACCTTTCTAGGCGCAAGCCTCTATACAGCTGCCCACTAGCTCCCCAAGTCCTATCAATGCAGAAAATATTTCATAGCAGCTAAACACTGAATGAAATTCAAAGAAAGAAAGCCAAAAGAGCAGCTCAGTACAATAGAGCTCTGAAAATTTAAAGAACCAAGAAACAGTGATTCTTGAGATTATGATAGAGCTGGTAAAAAATAATGAAGCAGTTTTATGTACATACTGACATGAAAAGAGCTTTAAAATACATGGTTAATTGAACGAATCATGTTATAGAAGAATACACATGCTCCTGGAACTATGGTGCAGCTCTCCAACTCATGTCTTTAGTCTCTGAACACTTTGCTCTGGGTTTCAGCCTGGATTTTCAGGCTCTATGTTGACCTCAACCATATTTCTCATTGTTTCTCTCTGATTCAAGGCCTTCAGAGGAGCCCAGCTATCATCCAAAACATTATCCTCCATGTTTCCTCCCATGTCACATTTCATCTGAATGTACTCAGAGGATAAAGAAGGGAGATAACTAGACAGGAGTTAGAAGACTTGATTCAGGGAGTTAATACTGCTACTGACTCACTATATAACTCTGAACAAATCTTTTCTTTCCCTTCTGTGGTCTGTTTCCCTTTTTGTATAATGAGGTGGTTGGGTTAGATCAGTGTTTTGATACATTTCTGACACAATGGATGCTTTTATTCAAAGTTTACATGAAAAATAACTGAAAGATAGAAATAAGTGATATTTGATTTAATATATATTTTATAAATGAAACGTGGTATGTACATACAAATTCAATAATGAAACCACAGATTATGTGGATGATCACAAACATTTAAAATCAGGATTTATAGATAGCAGTGGTATATTAACCTACATAACCAATGTATTCCTGCAATCTGTTTTAACTTAGCCAGTGGAGCACAACTTATGCACCAGTCACTCTACTAGATGCAGGGAATATAGTGGAACACAAAACAGACACATGGCCATTATGCAAATGAAATTTACCATCTAGTAGAGAAGGCAATCTTACAAAAAAATGCTGAGGGTAGATTTTATGTTGTGCTCTTATCACAAAACAGTAATAATAAATGAAGAGAGAGGGGGAAAATCTTGGAGGTGATGAGTATGTTTGTAGCATAGATTGTGGTAGTGATTTAACAGATGTATACTTATCGTCAAATTCATCAAGCTGTATACATTAAAAATTAACAGCTTTTTGTATATCAATCATGCCTAAAGAGTTTTTTTCATTTTTTAAAAAGTATTCAAATCAAAAGTTTATTAAATATAAAAACAGAATAGATACAGTAATTTATATAGATTTGAGCATATTTGGGGAAAAAAATTCCTGTTAGTAATTGTAGGTTCTCATCTTATGCAGTAAGTAAACACTAAGCTTCACAAAATGAAATCATCTATATTAAATCTATGTGTCCAAATGTTTAAAAAACAAAACAAAACGATGGAACAGGGAAATTACATGAGGCAATATCTGCTTTTTCTTGTTTTTTTGTGTGTTTTGTTTTGTTTTGTTTTTGTTGTTTTTATTTTGTTTTGTTCTGTTTTGTTTGCTGTGCTGCAAGACTTGTGGTATCTCAGTTCCCTGACCAGGGATGAAACCTGTGACCCCTGCAGTGGAAGCACAGAGTCCTAACCACTGGACCACCATGGAATTCCATGAGTCAATGTCTGAACGAGAAGAGCCATCCAAGTAAGAACCTGGGGAAGAGTATTACAAGAAAGAGAGGAATAATACTGAAGCTCAGAAAATGAGGGGCTAGTGGACTGAGATGAAGCTGGAGAAGGAGACAGGAGCCAGGGTTGTGGGCAGAATAAGGATTTTGTTTTCTGCCACAGGGCCTTTGCACTTGCTGTTCTCTCTGCCTGGAATAGATATCTGCAGGCTTCACTCTTCATCTCCTTAAGATCTTTGTTTAAATATTATCTTTTTAAGTGAGAACTTTCTTGATCTTCCTACTTATAATTGAAATGACATTTTTGCCAGGCATCCTTAATCCTTCTCTTCTGCTTTATTTTTTCTGTACTGTTTATCACCATCCGAGATAATATATATTTTGCTTATTCATCTGGATACTGTCTATCTCCTTGTACTAGAATACAAAATCCCTGAAGGTCATGATTTTTTGCTGTGTGGTTCAATTCTGTATCCCCAGTGTCTAAGAGAATGGATGTTTGTGGTAAAGAGAATTGTAATATGGCTCTCAAGATTCCTGTCTTTTTGTGTGCAGTTATTCAATAAAACACTAACCTGGGTACTGCTGTGAAGGGATTTTATAGATGTAATTACTGTCCCAGGTTAGTTTACATTAAGATAGGGAGATTATACAGATAGACTTAATATGAGTCTTTAAAAGCAGAGCTTTCTTCAACTAGTGCTAGAAGAGAAAGCCAAAGTTTTAAAGCACAAGAAGTACTTGATGTGCTGGCGCTGGCATAAAATGGAGGAAATTGAGAGTGGCCCCTGGCTGACAGCAGGGAAGAAAACAGTCCTAAACAGTCCTATGATGACAAGAAACTGAATTATTCTGAAAATGAGAATGAACTTGGAAGCGAAATTTTCCCCAGAGCCTCCAGATGAGAACTCAGCCCAGCTGCCACTTCCAGCTTTATGATACTCTGAGCAGATAACCCAGCTGCAGAGTTCCCGTACTTCTAACCTGAAGAATGGTGAGATAATAAATGGATGTGGTTTTAATTCTCTAAGTTTGTGGTAATTTATTACACACAACCGAAAATCAATAAAGCACTTAGTAAATTTTTGTTTAAAAAATGAATGAATTTATTCTGAGGGTAGTGGGAAATCGCTGAAGAGTTTAAACAGGGGAGTGACCTGAAAAAAATGTTCATTTTGGCTACTGTATAGAAAAGGGGTTAGAGCAAAGGCCGGAGAATGGAAACTTGAATTTCTAGCATGGCTCTTGGAACAGAGGTGCCACCTTTCTATCTCCATCATTGTCTCCTAGGGGTAAAGTAGCTTATGAACATGGTACTTATATATCCTCTGCACTCGAGCTCTTTGCTTGAAAAATATAGCAAGAGTCAAGTTCAGTCGAGGTATATTTATTGAACACATACTGTGTTCTAGGCACTACAGTAGACAACCAAGACAAAAGTCATGAACTTTATATTCCAGTGGGGGAGGCTGAAAATAAACAAATAGATATAAAATAAAACTTTAAGTAGGAATATAAGAAGAGTCCAAGCAGAAGGAACAGCTAGTGCAAAGACATTAAAGAATGCATGAGCTTGATGGGATCAAAGGATGAAATTTTAAAATCTACTGTACTTGGCATACAGTGAATAAGAGAGAGAGTGGTATGAAATGGAGATGTGTTCAGAATCCAGATATATTGAGTCTTTTTGGTCATGATAAAATATGTTGGAGCAAGAGGTGGTATTCCCAGAAAAGATATAAATATGTAGAAGATCACTAAGTGTGTGAGATGTGGCAAAAAGTCTGGTGTGCCTGGAACTTAGAGGAGAAAGCTGAAGGTGAGATGCACATACTTCTTGTTCTTTATGAAGAACATAAATATTCTGATCAGAAGATATCTTTTTTGCTTGGCCCAGTGGTTGTTCCAGGGAAGATGCAGTGGCATAGAGTCATCCTGAAAAGGCCATCATTTCAAGGAAATGTCATGAGAAAGCTGAAAGCTAAAGGTCATTCAGAAACAGCTCGTGTACTGAGAATGTTGCTCAGGACCTCAGGGGACCTGGGATTGGAAGATCCTACTCCTTGAGTCACAATAACAATCTGGGGGAGATAAGAAAAAGATCTTGGAGATATAGGAGAGCCTCATACATGAGAAGACCCCTGCAGACCAAGATTCTTTAAAAAGCTGCAGTGATATCAGCAAGTTTGCCAGTGGAAAGTCTGATCAGGGTTATTTCCATAGAAGACAAGTTGAGGGACTTGATGCACGTTTTTTCTGCAATAACTCAGGATTTTAGTGCAAAGGTAAACTTGCAAATATAGACCAACAAAGATATGCCAGATGATTTTCATCTAGAAGAAAAATAAAAATAATCCCATTCCTTGAGATTTGCTTTGAAAGACAGAGTAAGCTCTGCTTTCCCCCTATATCAGCTTTGTACCCACAGGCCTAGGCCATAAGCTTGAGAAGCACTTTTGTGTCATAAAGACTCCCGAGAAAATAGGAATCTCAGGTTCTCAGACCTTTATCACCACCTAAAATGTGACTGGAACCTTTGAAACCCTGACAAAATCTTCAGTAGGTTTAAATCCACATTTGGGAGTGAGGTGGGAAGTAGAACTTGAAAGCAACACAGCAGATACTAGCAGTAGATTGGGGAAAGCAGTAAAGAGAGAGCAAGAAAAGACCATCTTGGAGTAGGGTAGTGGTCTGAAGTGAGAATGCTGGCTGAGCCAATCAGAAGAAAAATGACCAGAAAATACCAGTGCAACATGTATTCATTCCTAAGCAAATACCAGAAATAACCTGGGGCGGAAACTCTGGTAAGAGACGTGACTTCCTGTGGTAGTTGATGTGCAGGCTGTTTGAGCTTTAAACGAAAGTGAAATTGCTGAAGAAGATCAAAGAACTTGAATCTGTTGAAGTCATGCCTCCATTATCTCTAACAACAACCCATGTAGTAATCAAGGACAATGGGTTTCAGAGTGTTCACTAACTTGCCTAAGGGCACAAGCTGTGTGACACGGAAGATGAGGCTGAAATTTGAACACAGACTTACATGGCTCCAAAGCACAGTTTCATTGCTCCACTATATCAGACTATAATAGCCAAAAGTAAATGTAAAAAATTAAGATTGTGACAGAGGAGTATAGTCTAATGTGGAAACTGACCATTGTCTTGGAGCCTGAAGTGGCAGCGACTTCCTTTCTTGCTGTTTCCACCATCTGGAGAGGGGTAGGCTATTTTCTACACTACTTACCAGGTGATTTCTATCTCCCTGCCATCTTAGTATCATACCCTTGCCCTGAAACGTTCATATTGAACTCATTCTAGATTCAGCTATATTGAAAAATAAAATAAGACCACAGTAAAAAAACAACTAGACTCCTTGAAAGTTAATAGTTGTAAGAAGAGATCCTGTTTTGCTTCAGGATAAAACTTCAGAATATGGTAAATTTTCACATTGTCCCTCATCCAACCCCAGTATGTGCCCTAACTGAAGATAAATGCAGTTGAACTGAATAACACATGGGCTGCAATTCCCTTAAAATCTATAAGCATGTCTTTCCCATCCTCCAACCACAGAGAAAATGACTGGGAGCAAAATAAAGCATGGCTAACATTGAACCCCAAACATGTGGAAGAATAGGTCATGATGTTCTGCAAACACCAGAGCTGGCCTGAGATATCTGTCCTTTATTAATTAATAATATTGTAATTCTTATTAATGATAGCAATAGCAACATATTATTGTGGGATTTTATCCTGGAGGACTTGAAGCCCTTTATGAGAAACCTCTATGAATACCCATGCTCCTTTTTTTAGCATGGGTTCCTCCAGCCCCTAGAATCCAAGAAAGTTTTTTAGACTGTCACAGGACTCTGGCTACCAGCCCTTAGTTTGCAGCTAAGCTGAAATTCCATAGACTCCTTTGAGGGTCAGGAGAAATCTTGGCTCCCTCAAGCATGGGAAGAACGCTGTTAAGTGTGAGTTCTGAAGCAGGAGTATTACAAGCCTCTCTTTGAGACTTTGGCTGACCACTATTATTTTGTTTCTTGCCAGGAGGCATGAAAATAGCTTTTTATTATCTGCTTCCTCCCACTAGAATATAAGTACAGCAGAGAAGGAAAGCATCTGCCTTATTTAGGGCTCTATCTCCAGTTCCCAGAGCACTGGCTGGCACATACTAGTAACATTTATTTTATAAATATTATAGTAAATATTAGATCTAGCTCTGCATGTAAGGAGCCTGGAAATCTCCAATCTGTCTTAATGAGTAAAAAGTTTGAACACACTGAAAAATCAACAGCTTTCTTGAATCTGTAAGAGGGGAGGACACAGTGAAAACTGCTGCCAGCAAGATAGGAGGGAAAGACAGGCAAATATAGAGAGTCATGGCTTACCAAAGCAGAGATTCACAAGCACAACTCACAGGAACCATTGCCAACATAGGAAAACTGGAACTGTAATTGACAATTTGCTGAAGGCTCAGTGTGGACAACTCTTAGAGTTAAAATCTTCAAGAGGACCTGGGGACAGGGAGGATACAATTTTGTGAAATTCACTTCCAGGAGCTCAACCAGGTTTTCACAGTAAATAATGGAGAAAAATCCCCCAATAGAACAGAACTGAAATCCTAGAAATAAACCCACACATATATGGTCAACTAATATTGGACAAGGGAGCCAAGAATAGCCGATGGGGAAAGGATAGTCTTTTCAATAAATGGTGATGGGAAAACTGAATATCCACTTGGAAAAGAATGAAATTTAACCCTATCTTACACAACTCACAAAAAATTAACTTGGATAAAGGACTTAAACATAAGACCTAAAACTATAAAATTTCTAGAAGAAAACAATGAGGAAAAACTCCTTGACATTCATCTTGGCAATAATTTCTTGGATATGATACCAAAATCATAAGAAACAAAAGCAAAAATTAACAAATCAGACTCCATCAAACTAAAAAGCTTCTGCACAAGAAAAGAAACAATCAACAAAATGAAAATGTAACCTATGGAATGAGAGAATAAAAATTTCAGAGCCTATGTCTTACAAGTGGTTTCTATCCAAACTATATAAGTAACTCATACAATTCAATAGCAAAACAGCAAACAACTTGATTTTTTAAATGAGCAGAAGACTTAAACAGACATTTTTCCAAAGAAGAAATACAAATTGCCAACAAGTGCAGGACTAAGTGCTCAACAACACTAATCAGGAGAATACAAATCAAAACCACAATGATATATCATCTCACAACTGTTAAAAAGGCTATTATCAAAAAGACAAGAGATGAAAAGTGCTAGTGAGGATATGGATAAAAAGGAACACTTGTGCTCTCACTGTTGGTTGGAATGTAAATTGATACAGCCACTATGGAAAACAGTATAGAGATTTCTCAAAAAATTAAAACTAGAACTGTCCCACTTCTGGGTATAAATATGAAGAAGATGAAATGACTATCTCAAAGAGCTATCTGCACTTCTGTGTTTATTGCAACATTATTCACAATAGCCAAGATATAAAACAACTTGTGTCCATTAACAAATAAATGGATATAGATAGATAGATAGATAGATAGATAGATAGATAGATAATGGATATATATATATATATATATATATATATATATATATATATATATATATACACACACACACACAGCCGTGGAATATTATTCAGCCATAAAAAGAAGGAAATCCTACCATTTGTGACAACATGGATGGACCTCGACAGCAATATGCTAAATGAAATAAGTCAACCAGAGGAGGACAAATAATGATCTCACATATACATGATATCTAAAAACATCAAACTCATAGAAACAGAGAGTAAAATGGTGGTTACCAGCAGCTGAGGCATGTGGGAAATAGGAAGATATTGGTCAAAGAGTAGAAACTTTTAGTTATAAGATTAGTAAGTTCTAGGGATCTAATACACAGCAGGGTGACTATAATTAGCAATATCATACTAGATAATTTAAAGTTGCTATGAGAGTAGATCTTTAATATTCTCATCATAACAACAACAATAAAATGGTAATTAGCTGGAGTAAAGAACGTGTTAACAAACCTTTTGTTATATATATGTATCAAATTATCACAATATACACCTTTAATTTGCAATGTTATATGTCAATTATATTTCAGTACAGCTAGACAAAATAATCCCCTCCTGTTACTAGCAAAGGAAGGGGAAAACAAATTGTTTCAAAATATACCAGAGCACTTTGTTCTTCTTAACAAGGCCTGCCCTCAGGGAAACCTATCTAAACCACAGCCTAACCTACTAGGTATTGTCAGAGCTTAACTGACCAATGGAAAGGGAAATATCCAACTCCAGTCAACTCTAGCCATCCTGTCCCACCTAAGGGGGGGAAAAACTGAGATACTAATGGAGTCCACAATCCAGAGGCACAGGCTCACAAAATACTGAGATCTACTCATAGGAGTATAGAACACTTCCCCAGCCCCACGTCTTACCATCACATTACTGAAGTGACTTACAGTGATGATGAAAGGCATGAAAGAGAAAAGAATTAGGGTTATTTTATTATTATAAGGTACTCACATTCCCATGAAGTGGCATGGCATTATTTGAAAGTGGACTTGGCTTAGTTGTCAATATATATTGCAAAGTCTAAGGTAACCACTAAAAACTTCTAAAAGTCATGGTAAATACGGAGAGAAAAATGGAATCATGTGAAATGATTAGTTAAAACTGCAAAAGGCAGAAAAATAGTGAGACAAAAATAGGAACAAAGAACAGGGCAATGGAAAGAAAAACAGTAACAAATATTTTAGATATTAATCCAGTTATATCAATAGTTATTTTTGAATCTCAATAGTCTAACTGCACCAATTAAAAGACATAGGTTGTCAGAGTAAAAAAAAGACTCAACTATATGCTGTGTATAAGACACCCACATTAAATATAAGGGCCTATGTAGATAAAAAGAAAATTTAAGGAGAAAAGTATATCATGCCAACACTAATCAAAAGGATACAGGATTTGGAACAACATGGATGGACATGAAGAATACTGTACTTAGTGAAATAAGTCATACAGAGAAAGACAAATACTGTATGTTATCACTTATATGTGAAATCTAAAAAATAAAACAAATGAATGAATATAACAAAATAGAAACAGACACAGATATAAAGAACAAACTAGTGGTTACCAGTGGGGAAAGGGAAGGGGGAAGTTGCAAGACAGGGATAGGGGATTAAGAGTTACAAACTACTATGTATAAAATAAATAAGAATATTAAAAATAAATAAATAAGATACAAGGATATATTATACAGCACAGGGAATATAGCCAATATTTTATAGTAACTTTAAATGGTGTATAATCTATAAAAATACTGAATCACTATGTTGTACAACTGAAACTAACATAATATTGCAAACTAACTATACTTCAATTTTTAAAAACGATACGGGAGTAACTTTATTAATTTAAGACAGAGTGGACTTCAAAGCAAGGAAAGTTACCTGGGATAAAGAAGGGTGCTACATAATGATAAAGGGATCAATTGTCCAAGAAGATATGACAGGTCTTAATGTGCTTGGTGCCTAACAACAGAGCACCAAACTATGTGAGGGGAAAACTGGTAGATCTGCAGGAAAAAATAGATGAAGCCACTATCATTGTTGGATACTTCCACATCTCTCTGTCAGAAATGGACAGATTCAGCAGCAAAGCCATAATTTAACTCAACAACACCAACAAGCAGCTGTATATTATTGACATCTCTAAGCTACTTCACCCAACAACAGCAGAATACAAATTCTTCTCAGCTCACATGGTATATTCACCAAGATAGATCATATTCTGGTGATAAGAAACATTTTAACATATATACAATAATATAAATCATATAATATCTGCTCTCAGACCACAGTGGAATTAAACTAGAAATCAATAACAAGATGATAACTGGACAATTTCAAAATATTTTAAAACCACACTTATAAATAATACATGGATCAAAGAAGAGATCTCAACAGAAATTTATAAATATTTTAAAATACATGAAAATGAATACACAACTTAAAAAAATTTGTAGACTCCAAAAAAAAAGCAGTGTTTATAGGGAAATTTATAGTATTAAATGCATATATTATAAAAGAAGAAAGAGCTACAATCAATAATCTAGGTTTCCACCTTAGTAAACTAGGAAAAGAAGAGCAAATTAACTTCAAAATAAGCAGCAAAATATAACGAGAAATTAGAGAATAAATCAATGAAATTGAAAACAAGAACTCAATAGAAATAACTCAATTAAGTCAAAACCTGATTCTTTGAAAAGATCAATAAAATCAATAAGCATCTAGCCAGGCTAATCAAGAGAAAAATAGAGTGGACACAAATTATTAATATCAGAAATGTGAGAGAGGACATTGCTACAGATCCTATCAAATTTAAAAGTATAATAAAGGGATACTAGGAACAACTCTGTGTTCTCAAATTTGATAACCCAGATGAAATAGATCAATTCCTTGAAAGAGGTAATTTCCTGAAATTCAAAAAAGAAGAAATAGAGAATATGAACAAGCCTATATTTCTTAAAGAAACTGAATCACTAATAACATTCCAAAACGGAAATCACCAAGACAAGATGTGTTCACTGGCGAACTCTAAGGAAGAAATTACACCAATACTCTTGATCTCTTTCAGAGGACAGAAGCAGAGAGAATACTTCCTCACTCATTCTATGAGGCCAGTATTACCCTAATACCAAAACCAACAAAGACATTACAAGAAAAAAAAAACTACAGACCAATAACTCTCATGAATATGGATACAAAAATCCTAAAAAAGATTAATAAATCGGATCAAATAATATATAAAAATAATTGTACACCATGAGGGATATATGCCTGGTATGTAAGGCTGGTTCAACTTTTGAAAATCAATTAATGCAATCTATCAAATCAACGGCATAATTAAAGAAAACTCACATGATCATATCAGTAAATTCAGAAAAAGCATTTGACATAATCTAAGTTATTTATGATTAAAAATAAAACAGTAAACTTAGATAGAGAGGAACTTCATTAACTTGATGAAGAATATCTATAAAAAATCTACGATTAACATCATATTTAAAGGTGAGATACTAGACACTTTCCCACTATGTTTAGGAAAAATACAAGGATGGCCTCTCTGACCACTCCTTTTGAACATCATATCAGAAATATTAGCTAATGCAATAAGAAAAATAAAAGAAATAAAAGTTATACAGATTTGGAAGAAATAAAGAAAACTATCTTTGTTCATAGATTGCATGATTGTCTATGCAGAAAATTCAAAAAAATAGACAAAAACACTCCTGGAACTAATAATTAATTGTAGCAAGGTGTCAGGATACAAGGCTAATATACAAAAGTAAATTGCTTTCCATACCAGCAATGAACAAGTGGAATTTGAAATTTTTAAAAATACCATTTAAATTAGCACTCCCCAAAATGAAATACTTAGGTATAAATCTGGCAAAATATATACAAGATCTATATGAGGAAAATGACAACACTGTTGAACATAATAAAAAATATAACTAAATAAATGAAGAGTTATTTCATGTTCATGGCCAGAAAGACTCAATATTGTTGAGATGTCAGTTTTTCCCAACTTGATCTTTCCTAACAAAATTCAAGCAACTTATTTTTTGGATATGGACAAATTGATTCTAAAGTTTATATGGAGGAGAAAAGAACTCAGAAGAGCCTACACAATATGAAGGAGAAAAAGTCGTATGACTGACACTAGTAGACATCAAGACTTACTATAAATTTACAGTAATCAAGACAGTGTGGCATTGGTGAAAGAACATACATATAGATAAGTGAAACAAAATAGAGAGCCCAGAAATAGACTCACATATTACAGTCAACATATTTTTGACAACTGGGCAAAGGCAGTATAATTGATTAAAGATAGTATTTTCAACAAATGGTGCTGGAACAACTGGACATCAGAAAGCAACCAACTGGGCATTTAAAGAGTACATCTAGGGCTTACATTCTTCACAAGAATAAACTAAAAATGGACCATAGGCCTAAATGTAAAATGAAAAATTATGTAACTCCTAGAAGATGTCAAAGGAAAACCTAGATGGCCTTATGTATGTCAATGACGTTTTAGATACAACAGTTTAAAGGCATACTCTGCGAAAAAAATAATTGATAAGCTGGACTTCATCAAAACTAACTATTTTTATCTGCAAAAGACACTGTCAAGAGAAAGAGAAGACAAGTCACAGACTTGGAGAGAAGTTTGCAAAACACACATCTGATAAAGGACTATTATCCCAAATATACCAAAAAAAATATTGGGCTGGCCAAAAAGTTCGTTCGGATTTTTCTGTACGATGCTACGAAAAACCTAAATGAACTTTTTGGCCAACCCAATACTTAAAACTCATCTAATAGAAAAAAGACCCAACAGAAAAATGGGACAAAGACCTTGAGAGACACCTCACCAAAGAAGATATACTGATAGCAAATAAACATATGAAAACATGCTTCACACCATATGGTACAAGGGAAATGTAAAGTAAAAGAACAATAACACCACTACAAACTTACTAGAATGACTAAAATCAAGAACACTGACAACAAAAAATGCTGACAAGAATGTGGAGCAACAAGAACTCTCATTTATTCATGATGGGAATGCAAAGTGGTACAGCCAGTTTGGAAGATAGTTTGATTTCTTACAAAGCTAAACATACTCAAAAAAGATGGCAAATAGGTCACTCCTAACTTCACTCCCCCCACAAAAAGAACAACCAACAACTATTCGTGACCAAGCCAACACTGGAAAAAGCCTAGAAAACAGGGATAAGGCAAAAGCACTCCCCTGGACCACAGAGACAAATACATTGCATTAGAAGGCTAAGAAGAGTGGCTATATGCCAATGGCACTGCCCCTCCCCAAGGCCAGTGCAACTCCACATCAAGAAGTCTTCCCTTAGCCTATAGGTTCTCCAGTGAGAAAAGAGAGCCCAGGGTGAGATATCCAGCTCTCCCAGCATTGTGGATTTTTCAAGCACCCACTCCAGTCTCCGATCATGGGAATTTTGGAAGAATCTGTGGGGCTTGACCTCTGGGCATCTGATTGTGACAGAGAAGGGAGAAGGAGCTTGCAACAACCAGCACTTTGATCTTGGAAGACTAAGTTCTTACCTTCAATGTCCAAGTAGTAGTCCCAAATGACAGGTTTGCTCATCTGAAGAGCCAAGACAGTGGCACAGTGTAAACAGGGAATTTGGCATGGTGCAGGTCTGCTTGATTCACATCCTCAAACTGAGAGCCTTTCTGACCCTGGAGCCTGGTCTGCCCCTGCCGGGACAAGGAAGCCTTGCCCACTGCTAAATGTAGTTCCTAGCCCTGCCTGGACAGAACAGACAGAAGATGTGTAGCTCAGCAAAACATAGCAGAGAATACAGCAGGCAGAGCTGATAATTTGCATAACAAAGCCAGTGGCCCCATTTGGCAAGGGAACTTGGTGAGTGAACTAAAACTGCTAGAGGAGGACGGCTTGAAGATGGCGGAAGAGTAAGACGCGGAGATCGCCTTCCTCCCCACGGATACACCAGAAATACATCTACACGTGGAACAACTCCTACAGAACACCTACTGAAGGCTGGCAGAAGATCTCAGACCTCCCAAAAGGCAAGAAACTCCCCACGTACCTGGGTAGGGCAAAAGACAAAAAGAAAAAACAGAGACAAAAGAATAAGGACGGCACCTGCACCAGTGGGAGGGAGCTGTGAAGGAGGAAAAGTTTCCACGCACTAGGAAGCCCCTTCGCGGGCGGAGACTGCGGGAGGCGGAGGGGGGAGCTTCGGAACCGCGGAGGAGTGCACAGCGACGTGTGCGGAGGGCAAAGCAGGGAGATTCCCGCACAGAGGATCGGTGCCGACCGGCACTCACCAGCCCGAGAGGCTTGTCTGCTCACCCGCCGGGGCGGGCGGGGCTGCGAGCTGAGGCTCGGGTTTCGGTTTCAGAAGGAGCGCAGGAAGAGGACTGGGGTTGGCAGCTTGAACATAGCCTGAAGGGATTAGTGCACCACAGCTAGCCGGGAGGAAGTCCAGGGAAAAGTCTGCACCTGCCGAAGAGGCAAGAGACTTTTTCTTCCCTCTTTGTTTCCTGGTGCGCGAGGAGAGGGGTTTAAGAGCGCTGCTTAAAGGAACTCCAGAGACGGGCGTGAGCCGCGGCTAAAAGCGCGAACCCCAGAGACGGGCACGAGACGCAGCTAAAAGCGCGGACCCCAGAGATGGGCGGGAGATGCTAAGGTTGCTGCTGCCGCCACCAAGGGGCCTGTGTGCGAGCACAGGTCACTCTCCACACCCCTCTTCCGTGGAGCCTGTGCAGCCCGCCACTGCCAGGTTCCCTGGATCCAGGGACAACTTCCCTGGGAGAACGCACGGCGGGCCTCAGGCTGGAGCAACGTCATGCCGGCCTCTGCCGCCGCAGGCCCGCCCCGCACGCAGTGCCCCTCTCTCCCCCCCACCTCCGGTCTGAGTGAGCCGGAGCCCCCGAATCAGCGGCTCCTTTAACCCCGTCCTGTCTGAGCAAAAAACAGACGCCCTCCAGCAACCTACATGCAGAGGCAGGGCCAAATCCAAAGCTGAGCTCCTGTGAGCTGTGAGAACAAAGAAGAGAAAGGGAAATCTCTCCCAGCAGCCTCAGAAGCAGCGGATTAAAGCTCCACAATCAACTTGATATACCCTGCATCTGTGGAATACCTGAATAGATAAGGAATGATCCCAAATTGAAGAGGTGGACTTTAGGAGCGAGATCTATGATTTTTTTCCCTTTTCCTGTTTTTGTGAATGTGTACGTGTATGCTTCTGTGTGAGATCTTGTCTGTATACTCTTGCTTCCACCATTTGTCCTAGGGCTCTATCCGTCCATGGTTTTTTAAAAAAATTTTTTTTCTTAATAATTAATTTTAATTGTAATAACTTTATTATACTTTACCTTCGTTCTTTCTTTCTTTCCTTCCTTCCTTCCTTCCCTCCTTTAGACAACGAATCACCCCAAATTGAGGAGGTGGTCTCTGAGAGCAAGATTTATGATTTTTCCCCCTTTACCTCTTTTTGTGACGGTGTATGTGTATGCTTCTGTGTAAGATTTTCTCTGTATAGCTTTGCTTCCAACATTTGTCCTAAGGTTCTATCCGTCCCTTTATTTTTTTCTAAATATTTTTTAATTCAATAACTGTATTATACTTTATTTTATTTTTACTGTATCTTCTTTCTTTCTATCTTTTTTCCTTCTTTCCCTCCTTCCTTCCTTCCTCCCTCCCTCCCTCCCTCCCTCCTTTATTTCCTTCTTTGCTTCTTTCTTCCTTTCCTCCTTTCCTTCTTTCTTTCCTCATACTTCTACTAATTCTCTCTAATTTTTCTCCCTTTTATTCTGAGCCGTGTGGATGAAAGGCTCTTGGTGCTCCAGCCAGGAGTCAGGGCTCTGCCTCTGAGGTAGGAGAGCCAACTTCAGGTCACTGGTCAACAAGTGACCTCCCAGCTCCACATAATATTAAATGGCGGAAATCTCCCAGAGACCTCCATCTTAACACCAGCACCCAGCTTCACTCAACGACCAGCAAGCCACAGTATTGGACAACCTATGCCAAGCAACTAGCAAAACAGGAACACAACCCCACCCATTAACAGAGAGGTGGCCTAAAATCATAATAAGGCCACAGACACCCCAAAACACACCACCAGACGTGAACCTGCCCACTAGAGAGACAAGATCCAGCCTCATCCACCACAACACAGGCACTAGTCCCCTCCACCAGGAAGCCTACACAACCCACTGAAACAACCTTAGCCACTGGAGACAGACATCAAAAACAATGGGAACTACAAACCTGCAGCCTGCAAAAAGGAGACTCCAAACACAGTAAGATAAGCAAAATGAGAAGACAGAAAAACACACAGCAGATGAAGGAGCAAGATAAAAATGCACCAGACCTAACAAATGAAGAGGAAATAAGCAGTCTACCTGAAAAAGAATTCAGGATAATGATAGTAAGGATGATACAAAATCTTGGAAATAGAATGGACAAAATGCAAGAAACAGTTAACAAGGACCTAGAAGAAATAAAGATGAAACAAGCAACAATGAACAATGCAATAAATGAAATTAAAAATACTCTAAAAGGGATCAATAGCAGAATAACTGAGGCAGAAGAACGGATAAGTGACCTGGAAGATAAAGTAGTGGAAATAACTACTGCAGAGCAGAATAAAGAAAAAAGAATGAAAAGAACTGAGGACAGTCTCAGAGACCTCTGGGACAACATTAAACGCACCAACATTCGAATTATAGGGGTTCCAGAAGAAGAAGAGAAAAAGAAAGGGACTGAGAAAATATTTGAAGAGATTATAGTTGAAAACTTCCCTAATATGGGAAAGGAAATAGTTAATCAAGTCCAGGAAGCACAGAGAGTCTCATACAGGTTAAATCCAAGGAGAAATACGCCAAGACACATATTAATCAAACTGTCAAAAATTAAATACAAAGAAAGCATATTAAAAGCAGCAAGGGAAAAACAACAAATAACACACAAGGGAATCCCCATAAGGTTAACAGCTGATCTCTCAGCAGAAACCCTACAAGCCAGAAGGGAGTGGCAGGACATACTGAAAGTGATGAAGGAGAAAAACCTGCAACCAAGACTACTCTACCCAGCAAGGATCTCATTCAGATTTGATGGAGAAATTAAAACCTTTACAGACAAGCAAAAGCTGAGAGGGTTCAGCACCACCAAACCAGCTTTACAACAAATGCTAAAGGAACTTCTCTAGACAAGACACACAATAGAAGGAAAAGACCTATAATAATGAACCCAAAACAATTTAGAAAATGGGAATAGGAACATACATATTGATAATTACCTTAAATGTAAATGGACTAAATGCTCCCACCAAAAGACACAGATTGGCTGAATGGTTACAAAAACAAGACCCTTATATATGCTGTCTACAAGAGACCCACTTCAGACCTACAAACACATACAGACTGAAAGTAAGGGAATGGAAAAAGATATTCCATGCAAATGGAAACCAAAAGAAAGCTGGAGTAGCAATTCTCATATCAGACAAAATAGACTTTAAAATAAAGACTATTAGAAGAGACAAAGAAGGACACTACATAATGCTCAAGGGATTGATCCAAGAAGAAGATATAACAATTGTAAATATTTATGCACCCAACATAGGAGTACCTCAATACCTAAGGCAAATACTAACAGCCATAAAAGGAAAAATCGACAGTAACACATTCATAGTAGGGGACTTTTACACCCCACTTTCGCCAATGGACAGATCATCCAAAATGAAAATAAAAAAGGAAACACAAGCTTGAAATGATACATTAAACAAGATGGACTTAATTGATATTTATAGGACACTCCATCCAAAAACAACAGAATACACATTTCTCTCAAGTGCTACTGGAACATTCTCCAGGATAGATCATATCTTGGGTCACAAATCAGGCCTTTGTAAATTTAAGAAAATTAAAATCGTATCCAGTATCTTTTCTGACCACAACACTATGAGACTAGATATCAATTACAGGAAAAGATCTGTAAAAAATACAAACACACGGAGGCTAAACAATACACCACTTAATAAAGAAGTGAACACTGAAGAAATCAAAGAGGAAATAAAAAAATACCTAGAAACAAATGATAGTGGAGACACAACGACCCAAAAACTATGAGACGCAGCAAAAGCAGTTCTAAGGGGGAAGTTTATAGCAATACAAGCCCAACTTAAGAAGCAGGAAACATCTCGAATAAACAACGTAACCTTGCACCTCAAGCAATGAGAGAAAGAAGAACAAAAAACCCCAAAGCTAGCAGAAGGAAAGAAATCATAAAAATCAGATCAGAAATAAATGAAAAAGAAATGAAGGAAACAATAGCAAAGATCAATAAAACTAAAAGCTGGTTCTTTGAGAAGATAAACAAAATAGATAAACCACTACCCAGACTCATCAAGAAAAAAAGGGAGAAGACTCAAATCAATAGAATTAGAAATGAAAAAGGAGAAGTAACAACTGACACTGCAGAAATAAAAAAAATCATGAGAGATTACTACAAGCAACTCTATGCCAATAAAATGGACAATCTGGAAGAAATGGACAAATTCTTAGAAATGCACAACCTGCCAAGACTGAATCAGGAAGAAATAGAAAATATGAACAGACCAATCACAAGCACTGAAATTGAAACTGTGATTAAAAATCTCCCAACAAACAAAAGCCCAGGACCAGATGGCTTCACAGGTGAATTCTATCAAACGTTTAGAAAAGAGCTAACACCTGTCCTTCTGAAAGTCTTCCAAAATATAGCAGAGGGAGGAACACTCCCAAACTCATTCTATGAGGCCACCATCACCTTGATACCAAAACCAGACAAGGATGTCACAAAGAAAGAAAACTACAGGCCAATATCACTGATGAACATAGATGCAAAATTCCTCAACAAAATACTATCAAACAGAATCCAACAGCACATTAAAAGGATCATACACCATGATCAAGTGGGGTTTATTCCAGGAATGCAAGGATTCTTCAATATACATAAATCTATCACTGTGATAAACCATATTAACAAATTGAAGGAGAAAAACCATATGATCATCTCAATAGATGCAGAGAAAGCTTTCGACAAAATTCAACACCCATTTATGATAAAAACCCTGCAGAAAGTAGGCATAGAGGGAACTTTCCTCAACATAATAAAGGCCATATATGACAAGCCCACAGCAAACATCATCCTCAATGGTGAAAAACTGAAAGCATTTCCACTAAGATCAGGAACAAGACAAGGTTGCCCACTCTCACCACTCTTATTCAACATAGTTTTGGAAGTTTTAGCC
>NW_021703779.1:55100759-55151787 GCF_005190385.1 Monodon monoceros | reverse complement strand
TGAGAGGGTGTGGAGAAAAGGGAACACTCTTGCACTGCTGGTGGGAATGTGAATTGGTTCAGCCACTATGGAGAACAGTATGGAGGTTCCTTAAAATACTACAAATAGAATTACCATATGACTCAGCAATCCCACTACTGGGCATATACCCTGAGAAAACCAAAATTCAAAAAGAGTCATATACCAAAATGTTCATTGCAGCTCTATTTACAATAGCCCAGAGATGGAAACAACCTAAGTGCCCATCATCGGATGAATGGATAAAGAAGATGTGGCACATATATACAATGGAATATTACTCAGCCTTAAAAAGAAACGAAATTGAGTTATTTGTAATGAGATGGATAGACCTAGACTCTGTCATACAGAGTGAAGTAAGAAAGAAAAAGACAAATACCATATGCTAACACATATATATGGAATTTAAGAAAAAACAGGATGTCATGAAGAACCTAGGGGTGGGATGAGAATAGAGACGCAGACCTACTGGAGAACGGACTTGAGGATATGGGGAGGGGGAAGGGTGAGCTTTGACAGGGCGAGAGAGAGTCATGGACATACACAGACTAACAAACGTAGTAAGGTAGATAGCTGGTGGGAAGCAGCCGCATGGCACAGGGATATTAGCTCGGTGCTTTGTGACAGCCTGGAAGGGTGGGATAGGGATAGTGGGAGGGAGGGAGACGCAAGAGGGAGGACATATGGGAACATATGTATATATATAACTGATTCACTTTGTTATAGAGCAGAAACTAACACACCATTGTAAAGCAATTGTACCCCAATAAAGATGTTAAAAAAAAAAAAACTGCTAGAGGAAAACGTACACGGAACACTCTTTGACAAAAATCGTAGTGATATTTTTTGACCTCTTTCCTAAAGCAAAGGAAATAAAAGCAAAAATAAACAAATGAGACCTAATTAAACATAAAAGCTTTTGTACAGCAAGAGAAACCATCAACAAAATGAAAAGACAACCTACTGAATGAGAGACAATATTTGCAAATGATATGACTGGCAAGGGGCTAATATCCAAAATATATAATCAGTTCATACAACTCAACATCAAAAACCCCAAACAACCCAATTAAAAAATGGGCAGAAAACCTGAATAGACCTTTTCCAAAGAGGTCATGTATATGGCCAAGGCACATGAAAGGATGCTCAACATCATTAATCATCAGGGAAATGCAAATCAAAACTACAATGAGATATCATCTCACACCTGTCAGAGTGGCAATCATCAAAAAGAACACAAATAGCAAATGTTCATGAGGATGGGGAGAAAAGGGGCCCCTAGTACACTGTTGGGGGGAATGTAAATTGATGCAGCCACTGTGGAAAACAGTATGGAGGTTTCTGAAAAATCTAAAAATAGAACTACCATATGACCCAGCATTTTCATTCCTGGATATATATCTAAAAAAATTAAAACCAAAAAACTTTAATTTAATGCACCCTAATGTTCATGGCAGCATTATTTACAATTGCCAAGATATGGAAGGAAGCTAAGTGCTCATTAAGAGATGAATGGGTAAAGAAGATGTGATATATATATATACAATGGAATACTACTTAGTTATAAAAAAGAATAAAATTTTGCCATTTGTGACAACATGGATGGACTTGGTGGGTTTTATGTTAAATGAAATATGTCAGACAAATAAAGAGAAATACTGTATAATATCACTTATATGAGCAACCTAAAAAATACAACAGACTAGTGAATATAACAAAAAAGAAACAGATTCACATATATAGAAAAAAAAAACCATTAGTGGTTACCAGTGGGGAGAGGGAAAGGTGAGGGGGAATATGGAGGTAGGGAACTAAGAGGTACAAACTAGTATGTATAAAATAAGTTATAAGGATATATTATACAACAGAGGAAATATAGCCAATATTTCATTATAAATATAAATGGAGTATAACATTTAAAAATTGTTTATCACTGTATTGTATACATGTAACTTATATAATATTGTACATCAGGGGTCCCCAACCCCTGGGCTGTAGACTGGTACCAGTCTGTGGCCTGTCAGGAACCAGGCCACACAGCAGGAGGTGAGCAGCAGGGGACTGAGCAAAGCAAAGCTCCTGACCCCAACCAACAAAAAAGATTGGCCAGACCGCTTGGAAAGCTGTGTAGCACAGCAATCTTTAACAGAGAGTTCAGAAGACAGAGATGGTTTTCTGCAGAGAAAAGCCAGTGGCCCTGTTTGACCCAGAAACTTGAGGCATGGAAAGGTTTGAGTCAAGACCAAAAACAAAGGGCCTTTTTGTACTTGGAGCTGGTTATAATGCTCTACCCAGGCAAGGAAACTAATTTGTAGTTGCACCTATTGTTGAATACACCCTTTCATCCACCCATATAAGTAACTTAACCAGTGCACATGTGAAGCTGTCTAGCCCATCCAACAATCTTGCTTACAATGGCACTTGAACAGAGAGTACAACCTGTGGCTTTCACCATCTGCAGAACAAAACTGGAAGCTCCATCTAGCCAGGGAATTCAATCAAATCAAGCCTGATTCAAGCCCAAAAACAAAGACTGTGATGGCTCTGGGGCTTGTTCTGGTGTCCTGCCAGTGCAGAAAGCTAATTGTAGTACCCAACCCAAATTGTCTAGTAAGGTGCAGCAGAGATCCCAGGCAACTGTGGAGCCCATCCTTCAGCCTCACTTGGGCAGGAAACCAAGCTAATAATTTTATCCACATTCTCCTAGTCAGTGGCACCCTCCCAACCCAGAGGTCAAGCAATGACCTCTTGCAACAATAGAACCTGATAGTAATCCACACCTTCCAAGGATGTGAATAGCTGGAACATCCAGAATTCCAAACAGAACTGGTGAAGAACTGTCTCTAACAAAGTGGACCTGTAAATTCTGGAAGAGGAGACTGCTTATTCAACTGTGCAGATACCAATGTATAAATTTAAGAATAATGGAGTATCTGGTAAACATGAAATCATCAAAGAATACTAATAAAGGTTTAATAACTGACCCTAAAGAAATGGAGATCTATGAACTGTCAGACAAAGAATACAGAATAATCCTGTCAAAGAAGTTTAGTGAACTACAAGAGCATGCAGACAACTAAATGAAATTAGGAAAACAACACATGACTTGCCCATGCAGAAGAGAAAATCAATGTTGCAGAAAACATAACATTTGAAATTATCCAGCCAGAGGAGCAAAAAGATACAAAAATGAAGCAGAAGGGGGGAAAATGCCTACAGGATTTTGGGGATGAAATTAAGAGAACAAATATCCACATTATAGAAATTCCACAAGGAGAAGGGAAAAGAACAGAAAGTATATTTAAAGAAATAATTGCTGAAAACTTCCTATATCTGGGAATAGATATAGACATTAGATCCATGAGGATCAAAGGATTTCAATTAGGTTGAACCCAAATAAGGGTATACAAATACATATTATAATTAAATTGCCAAAAGTTAAAGACATAATTTAGAAAGTAGCAAGAGAAAAGACAGAAGTTATATACAAGGGAACTCCCATAAGACTATGGACTGATTTCTCAACAGAAATTTTTCAGGCCGGGAGAGAATGAGATGATATATTCAAAATGTTGACAGAAAAATCTGTCAACCAAGATTCTATATGCAGAAACTATCCTTCAGAAATAAAAGAGAGATAAAGCCTTTCTTAATAAACAAAGGCTGAGGAAGTTTATCATTACTAGACCTGTTATTTTTTATTAACATCTTTATTGGAGTATAATTGCTTTACAATGGAGTGTTAGTTTCTGCTGTATCACAAAGTGAATCAGCTTTACATATACACATATACCCATATCCCCTCCTTCTTACAGATCCCTCCCACCTTCCCTATCCCACCCCTCTAAGTGGTCACAAAGCACCAAGCTGATGTCCCTGTGCTATGCGGCTGCTTCCCAGTAGCTATCTATTTTACATGTGATAGTGTATATATATACATGCCACTCTATTAGACCTGTCTTGAAGAAATGCTAAAGGGAGTTCTTTGAGGGCAAGTAAAGGGATGCTAATTAACTTCATAAAAAATTAGGGCTTTGGGCTTCCCTGGTGGTGCAGTGGTTGAGACTCTACCTGCCAATGCAGGGGACACAGGTTCGTGCCCTGGTCCGGGAAGAGCCCACATGTTGCAGAGCGGGTGGGCTGGTGAGCCATGGCTGCCGAGCCTGCACGTCCGGAGCCTGTGCTCCACAGCAGGAGAGACCACAGCGGTGAGAGGCCTGCATACTGCAAGAAAAAAAAAATTAGAAGGAAGGATAAAACTCACTCATAATAGGAAATATATAGTGAACGTTAGATTGTATAATGTGGTAATGGTAGTGCATATTTCACTTACAAATCTAGTTTAAAAGTTAAAAATCAAACATAGTAAAAATAACCCTAACTAGAATAATGTTATTAGATACACAACATAAAAACTACGTAACTTGTAGCATCAGTAACCTAAAACGTGAGCTAGAAGGTTAGTAAAAGTGTAAAATTTAAGAAATCAAATGAAGTTAAGCTCTTGTCAGTTTAAAATAGTGTTATAACTGTATTTATTTTATTTTTATAAACATCTTTATTGGAGTATAATTGCTTTACAAGTGTGTGTTAGTCTCTGCTTTATAACAAAGTGAATCAGTTATACATATACATATGTCCTCATATCTCTTCACTCTTGCATCTCCCTGCCTCCCACACTCCCTGTCCCACCCCTCTAGATGATCACAAAGCACTGAGATGATCGCCCTGTGCTATGCGGCTGCTTCCCACTAGCTATCTGTTTTAGGTTTGATAGTGTATATATGTCCATGGCACTCTGTCACTTTGTCCCACCTTACCCTTCCCCTCCCCATATCCTCAAGTCCATTCTCTAGTAGGTCTGCATTGTTATTCCCGTCTTGCCCCTAGGTTCTTAATGACCATTTTTTTTTCTTTTAGATTCCATATATATGTTTTAGCATACGGTACTTGTTTTTCTCTTTCTGACTTACTTCACTCTGTATGACAGACTATAGGTCCATCAACCTCACTACAAATAACTCAATTTCGTTTCTTTTTATGGCTGAGTAATATTCCATTGTATATATGTGCCACATCTTCTTTATCCATTCATCTGTTGCTGGACACTTAGGTTGATTCCATGTCCTGGCTACTGTAAATAGAGCTGCAATGAACATTTTGGTACATGACTCTTTTTGAATTCTGGTTTTCTCAGGGTATATGCCCAGTAGTGGGATTGTTGGGTCGTATGGTAGTTCTATTTTTAGATTTTTAAGGAATCTCCATGCTGTTCTCCATAGAAGCTGTATCACTTTACATTCTGACTAACAGTGCAAAAGGGTTCCCTTTTCTCCACACCCTCTCCAGCATTTATTGTTTCTAGATTTTTTGAGGATGGCCATTCTGACTGATATGAGGTGATACCTCATTGTAGTTTTGATTTGCATTTCTCTAATTATTAATGATGTTGAGCATTCTTTCATGTGTTGGCAATCAGTATATCTTCTTTGGAGAAATGTCTATTTGGGTCTTCTGCCCATTTTTGGATTGGATTGTTTGTTTTTTTGATATTGAGCTTCATGAGCTGCTTGTAAACTTTGGAGATTAATCCTTTGTCAGTTGCTCCATTTGCAAAAATTTTCTCCCATTCTGAGGGCTGTCTTTTCATCTTGTTTATGGTTTTCTTTGCTGTGCAAAAGCTTTTAAGTTTCATTAGGTCCCATTTGTTTATTTTTGTTTTTATTTCCATTTCTCTAGTAGGTAGGTCAAACAGGATCTTGCTGTGATTTATGTCACAGAGTGTTCTGCCTATGTTTTCCTCTAAGAGTTTGATTGTGTCTGGCCATAAAGGCCATATATGACAAACCCACAGCAAACATCATCCTCAATGGTGAAAAACTGAAACCATTTTCACTAAGATCTGGAACAAGACAAGGCTACCCACTCTCACCACTATTATTCAACATAGTTTTGGAATTTTTAGCCACAGCAATCAGAGAAGAAAAAGAAATAAAAGGAATCCAAATCAGAAAAGAAGTAAAATTGTCACTATCTGCAGATGACATGATACTATACATAGAGAATCCTAAATATGCTACCAGAACACTACTAGAGCTGATCAATGAATTTGGTAAAGTAGCAGGATACAAAATTAATGCAAAGAAATCTCTTGCATTCCTATACACTAATGATAAAATATCTGAAAGTGAAATTAAGAAAACACTCCTATTTACCATTGCAACAAAAAAAATAAAATATCTAGGAATAAACCTACCTAAAGAGACAAAATACCTGTATGCAGAAAATTATAAGACACTGATGAAAGAAATTAAAGATGATACAAATAGATGGAGAGATATACCATGTTCTTGGATGGGAAGAATCAACATTGTGAAAATGACTCTACTACCCAAAGCAATCTACAGATTCAGTGCAATCCCTATCAAACTACCACTGGCATTTTTCACAGAACTAGAACCAAAAATTTCACAATTTGTATGGAAACACAAAAGACCCCGAATACAAAGCAATCCTGAGAGAGAAAAATGGAGCTGGAGGAATCAGGCTCCCTGACTTCAGACTATACTATAAAGCTACAGTAATCAAGACAGTATGCTACTGGCACAAAATCTGAAATATAGATCAATGGGAAAGGATAGAAAGCCCAGAGATAAACCCACGCACATATGGTCACCTTATCTTTGGTAAAGGAGGCAAGAATATACAGTGGAGAAAAGACAGCCTCTTCAATAAGTGGTGCTGGGAAAACTGGACAGCTACATGTAAAAGAATGAAATTAGAACACTCCCTAGCACCATACACAAAAGTAAACTCAAAATGGATTAAAGACCTAAATGTATGCCCAGAGTGTTATAATTTTAATATAGTTTATGTAAACCTCAGGGTAACCATAAGGGGAAAACCCATAGTAATAACACAAAATATTATGGTAAAGAAATCAAAGTGTACTGTTACCAAAAGACATCAAAACACAAATTAAGAACCCAGGAGAAGAAACAAGGAACAATCAATCTACAAAACAGCCAGAAATCAATTAAGAAAATAACAATAGGCTTCCCTGGTAGTGCAGTGGTTGGAAGTCCGCCTGCCGATGTGGGGGACACGGGTTCGTGCCCCGGTCTGGGAGGATCCCACATGCCGCAGATTGGCTGGGCCCATGAGCCATGACCGCTGAGCCTGCATGTCCGGAGCCTGTGCTCCGCAACGGGAGAAGCCACAGTGGTGAGAGACCTGCAGACTGCGAAAAGAAAAACAAAAACCAAACCAAAGAAAAAGAAAATAGCAATAGTAAGTCTTATCTACAAACAATTTATAAATATAAATGGATTAATTTCTGCAGTCAAATATATAGAGAGACTGAGTGGATTTTTAAAAACAGATCTAAGAATATGTTGCCTACAGGAGACTCACCTTAAAGACACACATGGCTTGGGAGTGAAAGTATGCAAAAGATATTTCAAGTAAATATTAACCACAGAGAAAAAACAAAACAAAAAACAACAACCAAGAAAACAGGGGTAGCTATTCTTATATCAGGAAAATAGGACCTTAAAGTAGAAATGGTAAAAAGTGTCAAAGAAGGTCATTATATAATGATTTAAGGTGTCATTCTGTCAAGAAGATACCAGAATTGCAAATATTTGTTTGCTCAACATTGGAACACCTAAACCTATAAAGCAAAATTGAACAGAGCTAAAAGGAGAAATAAATGACAATACAAGAATAGTTTCAGAATTTAATAACTTACTCTCAATAATGAATAAGTTTTCCAGAGAAAGAATCAATAAGGGAACAGAACAATGTTATAGATCAAATGGACCTAACAGACATATATAGAACATTCTATCCAACAACAACAGAATACACATTCTTCTGAGGGACACATGGAACATTTTGTAGAATAGATGATGTGCTAGGACACAAAACAAGTGTTAGCAAATTCAAGAAGATTGAAATCATATCAAATATCTTCTCTGACCACAATGGTATGAAACTAGAAAGAAATAACAGGAGAAAAATTGGAACAATTACAACACATGGAAATTAAACAACTCTCCTGAACAACCAATGGATCAAAATAGAAACTACAGGGGTGATGAAATAGTGTATTGAAATTAACAAAAATGGAAGCACAATACCAAGATTCATGGGATGCAGCAAAAGCAGGTCTAAGGGGAAATTCAAAGCAGTAAACACCTATATTAAGAAACACAAAAGATCTCAAACAACCTAACTCTAAGTCTCAATAAACTATGGAAAGAAGAACAAACTGAACCCAAATTTATCAAAAAAGAAGAAAATAATAAAGATTAAGCAGAAATAAATGAAATAAAAAATAGGAAAATAATTGAAAATACTAACAAAACCAACATCTGTTTCTTTGCAAAGATAAATAAAATTGACAAACTTTTAGCTATACTAACTTAATTGATAAACTTTTAGCTATACTAACTTAACTTGAGAGAGGGCTCAAATAAACAAATTATAAATGTTAAAAGAGATGTGACATCTCGCACCACTGAAATACAAAGGATCATATATAACTGTGTGCCAAAAATTTGGACAACCTAGTTGAAATGGAAAAATTTTTAGAAACATACCAGTATTGAACCAGAAAGTATAAAAAATCTGAACAGACTGATTACCAGTAGAAAGATTGAGTTAGTAATCAAAAATCTCCCAATGAAGAAAAGCCCAGGACCAGGTGGCTTCATTTGTAAATTTTACCAAACATTTAAAGCAATAACATCAATCCTTTTCAAACTCTTCCAAAAATCAAGGAGGAGGGAACAGCCGCAAACCAAAACAAGAAAATAAAAATACAGGCCAATATCCCTGATGAGTATGATGAAAAATTCTGATTTAACTTATATCAAGCCAAATTCAGCAATGCATTAAAAGGATCATTCACCATGGTGAAGTGGGGTTTACCCGTGGCATGCAAGAATGGTTCAACATATGAAAATTAATAAATGTGATACATCACATTAATAGAATGAAAGAAAGAAATCAAATGATAATTTCAATAGATAAAGATAAAGCATCTGAAAAAAATTCATCTTCAGGTCATGATAAACACTCAACAAATTAGTTATAGAAGGACTTTGGTCCAACATAATAATGACCATATATGACAAATTCACAGCTAACATCATAGTCAATGGTGAAAGTTTGAAAGCTTTTCCTCTAAGATAACAAACAAGACAAGGGTGCTCACTCTCACCACTCCTATTCAACATAGTACTGTAATTCCTAGCCAGACAGATCAAGGAATAGAAATAAAAGGCATCAGAATTGGTAAGGAAAAAAATAAAATTGGCTGTATTTGCAGATGAAATAATTTTATATATAGAATATCCTAAAGACTCCCCCCAAAAACCTGTCAAATCTAATCAACAAATTCAGTAAACTTGCAGGATAGAAAATTAATACACAAAAATAGCTGGCTTTTTTATAACTTGACAATGAATTAACTGAAACGGAAAAAAAATCCCATTTACAATACCATTGAAAAACAATAAAATACTCTGGAATAAATTTAACCAAGGTAGTTAAATATCTGTACACTGAAAAGTTATAGGACACTGATGAAAGAAATTGAAGAAGACACAAATAAAAGGAAAGATATTCCATGTTCAGGTATTGGAAAAATTAATATTGTTAAAATTTCTATACAACCCAAAGTCATGTATAGATTCAATGCAATCCCTATCAAGAGCCAATGACATTTTCTATATGAGTAGAAAAAATCCTAAAATTTATATGGAACCACAAAAGGTCTCAAATAGTAAAAGCAATCCTAAAAAAGAAGAAAAAAATGAGAGGAGACATCACAGTTCCTGATTTCAAGTCACATTATAAAGCAACAGTAACCAAAACTGTATGCTACTGGCATAAAAGCAAACAAAAAAACTCAATGCAATAGTACTGAAAGGCCAGAAACAACACCATGCATTATACAGCCAACTAATATTTGACAAGTGAGCCAAGAACACTCAATGGAGAAATAACAGTCTCTTCAATAAATGGAGATTGGAAAATTAGATATTGTCATTAAAAAATGAAACTAGACTCTTATCTTGCACCATTCAAAAAATTTAATGCAAAATGTATTAAAGATATAAATGTGAACTGGAAAACATAAAACTCCTAGAAGAAAAGCATAGGAAAAAAATTCCTTGACATGGGTCTTGGCCATGATTTTTGGATAATGCCTAAAGTACAAACAACAAAATAAAAAACAAACAATTGGAAACCAAAAAGTTTCCGCCCAACAAATGAAATGATTAACAAAATGAAAAGACAATCTACAGAATGGAAAATTATTTGCAAACCATATCTAATAAGGGGTTAATATCAAAAATATTTAAATACCATTCAATAGCAAAACAATCAAATAATCCAATTTCAAAAATGGATCAAGGAATCTTAATAGCCATTTTCCAAAAGAAATTATACAACTGGCCAACAAATACATGAAATGTTGCTCAACATCACCAATCATAAGGTAAATGCAAATCAAAACCACAATGAGATATCACCTCACATCTGTTAGAATGGCTATCATCAAAAAGACAAGGGATAACAAATGTTGGCGAGGATGTGAAGGGAAGGGAATCCTTATACACTGTTGGTGGGATTGGAAGTTGGTACATCCACTATGTAAAACAATATGGAGGTTCCCCAATAATTAAAAATAGAATTACCGTATGATTCAGAAATTCCACTTCTGGGAATGTATCCAAAGGAACAGAAACCCTATGTCAAAAAGACATCTCCACCCATGTTCATAGCAGCATTAGTCACAATAGCAGAGACATAGAAATAACCTATGTGTCAACTGATGGATGAACGAATAAGTAAGTTGTGGTATATACAATGGAATATTATTCAACCATAAATAAAGAACAAAATCCTACCACTTGCAACAATATGGGTGATCCTTGTGGGCACTATGGTAAGTGAAATAAGTTTGACAGAGAAAGACAAATACTACATGATCTCACTTATAAGTGGAATATATATATATATATATATATATATATATATATATATATAGAGAGAGAGAGAGAGAGAGAGAGAGAGAGAGAGATCAGATTTATGTTTACCAGAGGCAGGAGTAGGGGGAGGGAAAATTTGATGAAAGTTGTCAAAGTGTACAAACTTCCACTCATAAGATAAATAAATACTAGAGGTGTAAGGTACAACACAATGACTATGGTTAACACTGCTGTTTTTGAAAGTTGTTAAGAGAGTAGATCTAAAGAGTTCTCATCAGTAGGGAAAAAAAACAATTTTTTCCTTTTGTTTTTTATCTATATGAGATAATGGATGTTAACTAATTGTGTTAATCATTTTACAATATATGTAAGTCAAATCATTATGCTGTACACCTTAAAGTTTTTATAATATTGTATGTCAATTACATCTACAAACAACTGGAAAAATAAACATACTCTTACCATATGATCCAGCAACTGTATTCCTTGATATTCACTTAAATATTCACTTAAAGAGAAGATATTCCTTCTCTTCACTTAAATGAGCTGAAAACTTATGTCCATAAAAAACCCTGCACACAGATATATACAGCAGGTTTATTCACAATTGCCAAAACTTGAAAGCAAGCAAGATATCCTTCAGTAGGCTAATGGATGTGTAAACTGAAGTACATCCAGACAATGGAATATTATTCAGGACTAAAAAGAAATCAGATATTAAGCCATGAAAAGACATGGAGGGACCTTATATTCATAATACTTGGTGAAAGAAGCCAATCAGAAAAGGCTACATACTGTATGATTCCAATATATGACATTTTGGAAAAGGCAAACTATGGAGTCAATAAAAAGATCAGTGGTTACCAGGGGTTAGGGTGGGGGAAGAGATGAATAGGTGAAGCACAGAGGACTTTTAGGGCAGTTGAAATATTCTAAAATAGTATAATGATAGATATATGCCATTATAGATTTGTCCTAACCAATAGAATGTGAAACACCAAGAGTGACCAGTAGTGTAAACTATGAAAATTGGGTGATTATGATGTGTCAACATAAGTTCATCAATTGTAACAAATGTACCACTCTGGTACATCTACTGATAATGAGGGAAGCTACGTGTGGTTGGGAGTAGAGTGTATATGAGAAATCTATGTACCTTCATATCATTGTTGCTGTGAGTTTAAAACTGTTCTTAAAAAATAAACTCTTGAAAAATATACAGTATAGTAAATATTTATTAAATAAATTAATACAGTAGGAGTAGGGCAGAGCAGGAGAAAGGCTAGCTGTCTTAGGAATCAGTGCCCTGGGATCAGGGTGGGGTCACTCTGAGAGGCATTCAGGGCAGACAAACAGAACTGGGTAAGGAAAGCTGACTGTGAATCGAGTAAATATGAAATTCCAAAAGCAGTTAATTACCAACATTGTTAATTTGGGTCTGTTTTCTACTGGTCAGGCCCACATCAGAGTAATAGCTATGGACCCCAGAAAAGGAAACTGAGACCTGTCCAAAGGGAAGTGAGAACTCTGGTGAAGTGTACTAGTCTGCTTAGTCTGCCATAGCAAAATACCACAAACTGAATGGCTGAAGCAACATAAATTCATTTTCTCACACTTCTGGGAGCTGAAGTTCCGTGATCAAGGTCCATAACCAATTTGACTTCTGATGAGAACTGTCTACCCAGATTGTAGATGGCCATACATGGCCATTCCTTAGTGTGTGTACACAGGGAGAGAGAGGGAAGGAGGAGGAATGGAGGGAAGGAAAGGGAAAGCGAGAGGGAGAGAGAGAGAGAGAGAGAGAGAGAGAGAGAGAGAGAGAGAGAGAGAGAGAGAGAGAAACCTCTTAAAAGGCCATTAATCCTATATTATAAGGGCCCCACCCTTATGAGCTCACTTAACTTTAATTCCATTCTTACTTTTAATATAGCAACAGTGGGGGTTAGGACTTCAACGTATGAAGTTTGAGGCATACATTTAATTCATAACAGCAGGAGTTTGGAAAACAAATCTAATGAGTAGCAGTTGAAGCTTCTGGGGCTGTTTGGTCTTGAGAAGAATTAAGGGGACTTAGCCTCAGACAGCAGATTTCTGAAAGGCTATCAAAAAGCAGAGGGAGCAAATGTTTTCAGTGCATTCTCAGGGGAAGACTTTAGAAAGCCACAGGAAAGACAGACTTTATCATCTCAACAGAGCTATCATTGGGTGGTGTCAGCTGTCTCAGAGGGAGTGAGCAATTCATCACTGGAGGTAAGAAAGCTGGTACTGACACACAATTTGGGAGGGATATAGTATAAGCTGGGCTTGCATGAGTGAGCTAAAATATCATTTCTTGCCCACAAATTCGGAAGTAATAGTATGAGAATACTTCCAAACTGACTCATCTTTTCTTAACATCCAGCTTCTCTGGGTAGGGTACAGGAAAGTCAGTGCATCCATTTTATATCTCCTTCTTCACTAATTTTTCCCACAAGAATGTCAGCCAAGCCAGGCCTAGCTTAGCTTAGGCAGGGAGTGAAGGAACTAGTACCTGAATAGCCCGAGCCTAAAAAGGAAAAATCATCAGCAAACCTCAAAGAAATAGCTTTTTGTTCTTTCTTACTTTCTGTTCCCATTATGCTAATTTTTAGTCAGAAGCTGTGGATGCCAGAGCTATGTGGAGGCTGTGACTAGTGTAGTGAAGCATGTCAACTGAGTGAAATAGGTAGGGAGGAGACAGCCTGAAGCCTGGGGTTTTATAGATTTTCCTTCTAGGGCTGGACTGAAAGTGGTTCTGGCTTGCCCCTGTTCATAAAGCTGGCAGGAAGTGCTGGAGCTTAAAGGCTGAGTAGCAGTGGGCATAGAGAGAGAAGAATGGCTTAGTAACACTGACTGAACTCAGCAATGTCTTGGATCAGCTGTGAAATTGCCAATGGTGCTTTATGGCCAAGATAAAAGAATCTCAACTGTGTGGAAAAGGTTGTTTCTTTATATTGCGGATTTCTTCCTTAAGAGTTATGGTTCTGAAATGTGAATAGACATAAGAATTCCATAGAGTGCTTGTTAAAATGCAGATTCCCAGCTCCTCCAGATATACTGAATCTGAATCTTTGGGAGTGGGTCCTGGGCATTTGCATTTTAACAAGTTCTTTAAGAGATTCAAATGTACACTCAATTTGGAGACTCGCTGATTGAAGTATTAAAATTAAAAGTGGTGTTTGAAAAATAAGAAATAAATACAGCCTATATTGAGTTTAGAGGATAACCTTACATGAGACAGTCAATAGAAGACATTCCTATTCATGGCTTAGAACTACCTTGATGGCATTTGCTGCTGTTACTTAAACTGAGGGCTGTGATGCACATTTAAAAGTTAATATATTGTGGGAAACATATTCAAAATTAATTTATATATCAACATCTTAGCTTCTTCAAAATTAATATGTTCACTTATGTTTTTATAAACTGAAATATTAAAATTAGAAATTGACACACCAAATAAAAAGCAGTGTTGGGGAGCTGGAGAGAGGGCTGCATAAATGCTAGGATGTACTGGTGAAACCCAGGCTACAGTGGTGTTGGCCACTTTTCAGAGTGCTGGATCCTGTTGGAGGTAGTCAAGAAGCAAGGAGGAAACACTACTATGACACTTCCCAAAAGAAGGCAAGAGGTCTGAAATGTCAGTGCCTCATGGGGGTGGTTCTCTGAAGTAGTGGTGGTAGAATATAGACATTTTAGAAATAGGGAGAAGATCGTGACATGGAAACTAACTCAGGTGGCATTGAAAATTAGAAATTATGCAATAAGTTCCTTACTCTTTTTCTCAAATTCTCCAGAAGTTATTTCATCCATGTGGCCATAAAGACCTGTCCATTAAATCAAAAATATAAAGGAATCCCATCTTGCACACATTCAACTGTCAAAAATTTAAAAGTCTGACAAGACTATTAGATAATTTGTTTATGTTCACACAAACAGCTGTGAAAATGAATGTACTAGTTATGTGCAACATGAATAAGTTACAGTGACAAACATCTTGAGTTAAAAAAAGCATGTCCATTAAACCAACTTTTTATAATTTTTAAGAAGTATAGCCAGGACATGGAAGCAACTTAAGTGTCCATCAACAGATGAATGGATAAAGAAGATGTGACACATATATACAATGGAATATTACTCAGCCATAAAAATAAACGAAATTGAGTTATTTGTAGTGAGGTGGATGGACCTAGAGTCTGTCACGTAGAGTGAAGTAAGTCAGAAAGAGAAAAACAAATACCATATGCTAACACATATATATAGAATCAAACAAAAAATGGTCATGAAGAGCTTAGCAGCAAGACAGGAATAAAGACACAGACCTACTAGAGAATGGACTTGAGGATATAGGGAGGGGGAAGGGTAAGCTGTGACAGAGCGAGAGAGTGGCATGGACATATATACACTACCAAACGTAAAATAGATAGCTAATGGGAAGCAGCTGCATAGCACAGGGAGATCAGCTCAGTGCTTTGTGACCACCTAGGGGGTGGGACAGGGAGGGTGGGAGGGAGGGAGACGCAAGAGGGAAGATATATGGAGACATATGTATATGTATAACTGATTCACTTTGTTATAAAGCAGAAACAAACACCATTGTAAAGCAATTATACTCCAACAAAGATGTTAAAACAAAAAAGAAGTATAATAGTATATTGTTTAAGAGGACTTCTAGAATGACACAGTAAAGAGCTTGGTGGGCCTTTTCAGCAATACAACAATTTAACTGGTGAAAATAATTTTAAAATTTGATTAATAAATGTCTCTGTAAATAGTCCTAAGAATATACAACAAAATAGAGAAAGGTTTTTCAGGGAAATCTTCCAAATTTTGGTTATAATAAGAGTCTGGTATTTGAACAACAGCTGTCTCTTACCATCTAGCTTAATCCTCTAGCTCCATTTTACAGAAGCCCCACCCTGAATACTCTATGCTAGACATGTACTGCCAAGAAAGTGGGAGTTTTCTCTTTCCAGTTGCCAGACTGAGGCTATAGTTTCATCTTGGCAGGGGCAGGTTATCAGTGGCATTTCTCAGACCAGTGACCTAAGTCACTGAAGCTCTGTTTCAGGCAGGCACGACAGAGAATTAGGTCTATCTTTCCCCACCCATTCTTCACTCATAAGATGGGAGCTCTACCCCAGGAAGAGAATATTGGTGCCCTGGTCATCCCTCCCTCCCCACTTTGCTCATAGAATGAAGGTTCAACACTGGGAGAGGCAAGCTGAGAAAATCAGGGGATAACATCCCCTCTCACAGCAGTGCCTATTTATAGAGCAGAGGTTTCACTCTGGGAAAAATGTGTGTCCACCCCCAGCCCCAGAGCAGTAGCACAGAATTTTTACCCAGGGATAAAGGCAAGCCATAAGAGCAAAGAGTTTACCAGCTTTGCTTGAGGGGACTGACTTTATTTAAAACAGAGAGGGGAGAAGTCCACGTCTATGAGCATATTCAAAAACAACGGAGATCTTGGTGAAGAGCAATTAGCTCCCTGATGAAAAGAAAAATAACAGGTCAGAAGTTTAATATTGAGAACCAGAGAAAGAGACAAATAAGAAAAACCCTCCTGGGAGCACAGTTAATTCTGGCTGTGGAATGGCTGTGTGTATGCTCTAAGCTGCACCCACACAGGAGCAATCAGGGAGGGACATGATGTCCACTTGAAAGCATTCCCCAGCCACATACTGACCCATTAAGATAGTGCAAAATCTTCATTGGGGCTTAAAAACAACCTGTAATTAAACTTCGAATGAACAATAAGATACACTGACCTAAGGGGTACCCTAGAAAGTCAGGTCTAAAAATACTATCACACTCATCCCAGACAATCTGAAAGGTATGTGTGCAAGCCCATGGCTGTACCTGTGCCCTCTCTGGAGCAATTAGAGAGAGAACCTCCAAGCTACAGTTCCCTCACTGAATTTGGGGCAAAGAAGTAAATTATCTGAACTGTGATAGAAGCCTCCAGGCAACATACATACATATCAAATAGTAAAGGATAGAAATTTAACTGGCAAGGTAGCTTAAGCACAACCTATGACCAACAAGTAATTTAGGCTGGTACAGGGACAAACCTTAGGTAGCCAAGCTAAAAAAAATTAAAAGGAGAAAAATTCTGAGCAGAGATATCAGAGGCAGTATGCTGCAGGAGAAATGCAATACGCAAAAATAATTCAGCTTAGTCAATAAGCAAATAAACAAACAAGTAAACAAAACCAACAACAACTCAGGGCTGGGCTATGGGGGAGAGGTATCAGTATACAGAGTTGGTTACATATACTGTCAAAAACACCCATTGAACAACAAAAATGACATGAGAAGGAGCAGGATTAGAGTGTCCTATACACAAAGGAAAAAGGCAGGCAATAGAAAATATTTTTATGGCAAACAATGCAAAGACTTCAAAGCAGCACTAATAAATGTATTCAAAGAACTAAAGAAAATCATATGTAAAGAATTAAAGGAAGGTATAATGATAATGTCTCAACAAATAGAGAAAGTATATAAAGAGAAAGAATTAAAAGTTTAAAATAAAAATTCTGTAGTTGAAAAGTATAATAACCAAAATGAAAAACTCACTAACAAATTTACTATCAAATGGGATCCAGCAAAACATAAAAATAATTATACATAATGACCAAGTAAGATTTATATGAGGAATGCAATGTTGGTTTAACATCTGAACAGCAATTAATGTAATACATTATATCCATAAGATAAAAACCAAAAATTGCATGATCATTTTAGTAGATGCAGGAAAAGAATATCATAAAACCAAACACACTTTTATGAAAACACTTGACAAAGTAGTAGAATAGAAGGGTACATCTTCAACTAGGTAAAGGGTATCTATGAAAAAACCAAGATAACATTATATTTTATGATGAAAGACTGGATACTTTGATCTAAAATCAGTAACCAGACAAGGATGTCCATGCTAACCACCTCTATTTAACATTGTATTGGAAGTTCCAGCCAGAGCAATTAGTCAAGAGAAAGAAATAAAAGCATTAAAAATGAAAAAGAAGAAATAAAACAATTTCTATTCATAGACAACATTATCTTGTATACAGAAAATGCTGAAAAGTTCACCAAAAAGCTAACACAACTAATAAAAGACCTCAGCAAAATTATAGGATACAAGATCAACATAAAAAATGGATTGTATTTCTACAGATTTGCAATGAGCCATCTGAAATGATGTGAACAATTCCATCAAAAAGCATCAAAGCATACACTTACAAGGAAATAACAGAAAGAGGAATTAAGGAGATAATCCAATTCACTATCCTATCAAAAAGAATAAAATACCTAGGAATAAACCTACCTAATGAGGTAAAAGAACTGTGCTCTGAAAACTATAAGAGGCAGATGAAAGAAAACGAAGATGACAGAAACAGATGGAAAGCTTTACTGAGTACTTGGATTGGAAGAAACAACATTGTTAAAATGACCAAACTACCCAAGGCAATCTAAAGAGTCAATGCAGTCCCTATCAAATTACCAATAGCATTTTTCAGAGCACTAGAACAAAAATCTGAAAAAGTGCATGGAGTCACAAAAGACCCCAAATTCCCCGATTCCAAAGCAATCTTTGGAAAGAAGAATGGAGTTGGAGAAATCAGACTCCCTGACTTCAGACTATACTACAAAGCTACAGTCATCAAAACAGTATGATACTGGCAGAAAAACAGACTTATATATCATTGGAACAGGATAGAAAGTCCAGAAATAAACTCACACACTTATGGTCAATTAGTATACAACAAAGGAGGCAAGAATATACAGTGGAGAAAAGACAGTCTCTTCAATAAGTGATGCTGGGAAATCTGGAGAGCTACATTTAAAAGAATGAAATTAGAACACTCCCTAGCACCATACACAAAAGTAAACTCAAAATGGATTAAAGACCTAAATGTAAGGCCAGACAGTATAAAATTCTTAGAGGAAAACATAGGCAGAACACTCTTTGACACAAATTGCTGTGATATTTTGTTTGGATCCATCTCTGAGAGTAATAGAAATAAAAATAAATGAATGGGACCTAATTAAACTCAAAAGGTTTTCTACAGCAAAGGAGACCATAAACAAAATGAAAAGACAGCCAACTGGGAGAAAATATTTGCAAATGCCACAGCCAACAAGGGATTAATCTCGAAAATATACAAACAGCTCATGCAGCTCAATATCAAGAAAACAAACAACCCAATTAAAAAATGGGTGGAAGAGTTAAATAAACATTCCCAACCCCCCCAAAAATACTGATGGCCAACAGGCATATGAAAATATGTTCAACATATCTAATTATTAGAGAAATGCAAATCAAAGCTATCTCACATCAGTCTGAGTGGCAATCATTAAAAAGTTTACAAATAATAAATGGAGGAACTGTGGAGGAAAAGGAAGCATCCTATACTGTTGGTGAGAATGTAAATTTGTTCAGCTACTATGGAGAACCTTATGGAGGTTCCTTAAAAAGCTAAAAATAGAGTTACCGTATGATCCTGCAATCTAACTCCTGGGCACATATCCAGAGAAACTTATAATTCGAAAAGATATTCATAGCAGTACTATTTACAATAGCTAAGACTTGGAAACAATCTAAGTGCCCACTGACAGATGAATGGATAAAGAAGATGTGGTACATATATACAATGGAATATTACTCATCCATAAAAATGAATGAAATAATGTCATTTGCAGCAACATGGATGGACCTAGAGATTATCATACTAAGTGAAGTAAGTCAGACAGAGGAAGACAAATATCATATAATATCACTTATTTGTGTAATCTGAAAAAATGATACAAATTAACTTATTTACAAAACAGAAATAAACTCACATACATAGAAAACAAATTATGATTACCAAAGGGGGTGGGAGGGGGAGAGATAAATTAAGATGATGAGATTAACATATATACACTACTATATATAAAATAAGTAAACAACAAGGACCTACTGTCAAGCACAGGGAAAAGTTGATATTCAATACCTTTTAACAACCATAATCATATGGTATTTGTCTTTTGCATTCTGAGTTACTTCACTTAGTATGATAATCTCTAAGTTCATCCACGTTGTTGCAAATGGCATTATTTCTTTTTTATGGCTGAATAGCATTCCATTGTATATATGTACCACATCTTTATCCATTCCTCGATGAACATTTAGGTTGCTTCCATGTCTTGGCTATTGTGAACAGTGCTGCTATGTACATAGGGGTGCATGTATCTTTTTGAATTGTAGTTTTGTTCAGATATATGCTGAGGAGTGAGATTGCTGATCATATGGCAACTTTAATTTTAGTTTTTTGAGGAACCACCTAAATTTTAAAAAATCTCTAAAAATTAGCAATATTGAGCATCTTTTCATGTACCTATTGGCCATCTGTATGTCTTCTTTAGAAAAATGTCTATTTAGGTCTTCTGCCCATTTTTTGATTGGGTTGTTTTTGTTGTTGTTTTTGAGTTGTATGAGCTGTTTGCATATTTTGGAAATTAAGCCCTCATCAGTCATATTATTTACAAACATTTTCTCCCATTCTTAGGTTGTCTTTTCATTTTGTTTATGGTTTCCTTGGCTGTGCAAAAGCTTGTAAGTTTGATTAGATCCCATTTGTTTATTTTTACTTTTATTTCTATTGCCTTGAGAGACTGACCTAAGAAAACATTGGTACAATTTATATTAGAGAATGTTTTGTCTATGTCCTCTTCTAGGAGTTTTATGGTGTCATGTCTTACATTTAAGTCTTTAAGCCATTTTGAGTTTATTTTTGTGTGTGGTATGAGAGTGTGTTCTAACTTCACTGATTTAGAACAACTGATTCCAACTTTCCCAACAGCACTTGCTGAAGAGACTGTCTTTTTTCCATTGCATATTCTTGCCTCCTTTATCAACGATTAATTGACTGTAGGTGTATGGGAATATTTCAGGGCTCTCTATTCTGTCTCATTGATCCATATATCTATTTTTGTGCCAATACCACACTGTTTTGATTACTGTAGCTTTGTAGTATTTTGTGAAGTCTTGGAGGGTCATGCCTCTTGTTTTGTTGTTTCTTCTCAGGATTACTTTGGCAATTCTTGGTCTTTTATGGTTCCATATAAATATTAGGATTATTTGTTCTAGTTCTGTGAAAAATGTCATGGGTAATTTGATAGAGATAACATTGAATCTGTAGATGGTTTTGGGTAATATGGCCATTTTAACAATGTTAATTCTTCCAACCCAAGAGCATGGGATAGCTTTCCATTTCTTTGTATTATCTTCAGTTTCCTTTATTAATGTTTTATATTTCTCAGCATATAAGTCTTTCACCTCCTTGTTCAGGTTTATTCTTAAATATTTTATTTTTTGGATGCAATTTTAAAAAGGATATTGTTTTTCATTCCCTTTCTGATATTTCATTATGAGTGTAAAGAAAGTCAACCTATTTCTGTATGTTAATCTTGTATCCTGCCACTTTGCTGAATTTGTTTATCAGTTCTAGTAGTTTTTGTTTTGAGATTTAGTGTTTTCTATGTATAATATCATGTTATCTGCATATAATAAAATTTTACCTCTTCCCTTCCACTTTGATTATGTTTTATATATTTTTCTTGTCTGATTGCTGTGGCAAGGACTTACAATACTATGTTGAATAGAAGTGGTGAGAGTGGGCATCCTTGTCTTGTACCGGATTTTAGTGGGAAAGCTTTCAGCTTTTCACCATTGAGTATTTTATTGGCTGTGGGTTTACCATAAATAGCTTTTATTATGTTGAGATATGTTCCCTCTATACCCACTTTGGTAAGAGTTTTTATCATAAATGGATATTGAATTTTGTCAACTGCTTTTTCTGCATCTATTGAGGTGATCATATGTTTTTTGCCTTTTCTTTTGTTGTTGCAGTGTATCACATTGATTGATTTGCATATGTTGAACCATCCTTGTGACCCTAGGATAAATCCAACTGGGTCATGATGTATGATATTTTTATGTTGTTGGATTTGGTTTGCTAATATCTTGTTAAGAATTTTTGCATCTACACTCATCAAAGTTATTGGCCTGTAATTTTCTTCTTTTGTAATGCCTTTGGTTTTGGTATTGGGTGATGGTGGCTTCATAGAATGTCTCTGTGAGTGTTCGCTCCTCTTCAATCTTTTGGAAGAGTTTGAGAAGGCCCAGTATAAGTTCTTCTTTGTATGTTTGGTAAAATTCACCTGTGAAGCCATCTGGCCTTTGACTTTTGTTTGTAGCGAGTTTTTTAAATTACATATTCCGTTTCACTTCTAGTGATTGGTCTGTTCAAATTATCTGTTTCTTCTTGATTCAGTTTTGGTGGGCTGTATGTTTCTAGAAATGTGTCCATTTCTTCTAGGTTGTTGAATTTGTTGGCATATATTCATAATATTCTCTTATAGTTTTTTTATATTTCTTTGGTATCAGGTGTTATTTCTCCTTTTTTTCATTTCTTATTTTTTTTATTTGAATCCT
Source organism: Monodon monoceros (assembly GCF_005190385.1). Classification (NCBI taxonomy): domain Eukaryota; kingdom Metazoa; phylum Chordata; class Mammalia; order Artiodactyla; family Monodontidae; genus Monodon; species Monodon monoceros. The sequence continues at coordinate 55,129,269 of NW_021703779.1, read as the reverse complement.
CTCTCTTCTTCTTTGTGAGCCTGACCAGAGGTTTGTCAATTTTGTTTACCCTATCAAAAAACCAGCTCTTCATTTTATTGATTTTTTTCTATTGTTTTTAATCTATATTTTATTTGTTTCCTCTCTGATCTTTATTATTTCCTTCCTTCTGCTGATGTTAAGCTTTGTTTGTTCTTCTTTTTCTAATTCTTGTATGTGGTACTTCATTGTTTATTTGATTTTTTTCTTGTTTTTTGAGGAAGGCCTGGATTGCTATGAACGTCCCTCTTAGGACTGCTTTTTCTGCATCCCATAGATTTTGTATGGTTTTGTTTTCATTGTCATTTGTCTCAAGGTATTTTTTAATTTCCTCTTTGTTTTCATTGTTGACCCATTTTCTTTTTAGTAGCATGATTTTAGTTTCCATGTAGTCTTTTTTTCTTATTTGTTTTTCTGTAATTGATTTCTAGTTTCATGCCATTGTGCTCAGAAAAGATACTTGAAATGATTTCTGTACTCTTAAATTTGCTGAGGCTTGTTTTGTGCCCTAGTATGAGGCTAATCCTAGAGAATGTTGCATGCACACTTGAAAAGAATGTATGTTTTGTTCTTTTTGGATGTAATGTCCTGAAAATATCAATTAAGTCTAACTGTTCTATTGTATCATTCAGGATCTCTGTTATCTTATTGATTTTCTTTCTAGAAGATCTCTCCATTGATGTGAGTGAGGTGTTAAAGTCTCCTACTATTATTTTATTCCCATCAATTTCTCCCTTTATGTCTGTTATTATTTGTTTTATGTATTTGGGTGCTTCTATATTCAGTGCATATATGTTGATGAGCATAATATCTTCTTCTTGTATTGATCATTTTATCATTATATTGTGTCCCTTTTATCTTTCTTTATATCCTTTGTTTTAAGGTCTATTTTGTCTGAAATGTGCACTGTGACCCCCCACTTTCTTGTCATTTCCGTTTGCGTGAAATATCTTTTTCCATCCCCTCACTTTCAATCTCTGTGTGTCCTTTGCCCTAATGTGGGTCTCTTGTAGGCAGCATACTGTAGGCTCTTTTTTTTTTTCAATCTGCCACTCTATGTCTTTTGATTGGAGCATTTAATCCAATGACATTTAAGGTAATTATTGAAAGATATGTAGATATGATAAGTAGATATCGATAGATATGTATTAATTGCCTCAATCCTTGTTTTCCACTTGATCTGTCTTTCTTCTTTGTACCTTTCTTTTGTTTTTTCCTTTTCTGGTTTGACAATTTCCTTTTATATTATGCTTGTGTTCTCTTCTTTTTGTCTTTTGTGAATCTGTAGTATGTTTTTGATTTGTGGTTACCCTGTTTTTTAAGTATGTTAACCCCTTCCTATATCTACTTGCTGTAGACTGATAGTCATATAGGCTCAAACACATTCTAAAAAAACCCTACATTTTCTTACTCTCCTCCTCCACATTTTATGATTTTGATGTTCTCTTTTACATCTTCATATTTATCCTTTTGCTCTTCATTGTGGTTATCACTGCTTTCACAAAATTTTGTTTGTTTTTAATCTGTATACTGTCTTATTTAAGTGATTTCTTTTTCAATTGTGATTTTCTCTTTCATATAGTTTTCCTATAGTTTATTAAATATTTTCTAATTAGAAAATACCTTTCAATATTTCTTTTAGGATAGGCTTATTATTGTTGTATTCTTTTTGTTTTTGCTTGTGTGAGAAATTCTTTATCTCTCCTTTTATTCTAAATGATAATTTTGATGGGTAGACTATCCTAGGTTGAAGACCTTTCCATTTCATGACTTTGAATATATCTTGCCACTCCCTCTGTCCTGCAACTTTTCTGTAGAGAAATCTGTTGATAGCCTTATGGGGGTTCCCTTGTAATTAACTCTTTGTTTTTCTCTTGCTGCCATTAGAATCCTCTCTTTATCTTTAATTTTGCTATTTTAATTATAATATGTCTTGGTGTAGATCTGTTTGGGTTCATCTTGTTTGGGACCCTCTGTGTTTCCTGTACCTGAATATCCATATCCTTCTTTTGATTTGGAAAAATTTCAGCCATAATTTCTTCAAATACATTTTTCATTCCCTTTTCTCTTTCTTCTCCTTCTTGAATCCCTATTATGTGTAGATGGGCATGCTTTATATTATCCCATAGGTCTCTTACATTGCTTTCATTTTGTTTTTTTCATTTGGCTTTTTGTGTTTTGTTCCCCTTGGGTGATTTCCATTATTCTATCTTCCAGATCACTTATTCATTCTTCTGCATTATTCAACCTGGTATTCATTGCCATTAGCTCAGCTTTCAACTTTGCAAATGAGTTTTCAAAGTTTTCCTGGCTCCTCTTTATAGTTTCTAGTTCCTTTTTACAGTAATCTGCATTTCTATCAACAGCCTTTCTTAATTTCTTTGGTATTTTCATTATCTCCTTTTTGAACTCAGTGTCTATTAGACTGAAGAGTTCTGTTTCATTGTTTATACTCTTTCAGGGGAGTTCTTTTGATCTTTTAAGTAGGAGTGGTTCCTCTGCTTCCTCATTTTACTTATATTTTTCTTCCTCTGTGAATTTAGGAGAAACAATGATCTACTGTGGTCTTGGAGGGCTATTTTTATGTGAAAGCATCCCTGTGTAGCCTGAGTGGGTTTAATATTTTTGGTGTGAGGGCTGTTTTTAGTGTGGATGCCTGCCTCTTTCCTTAGTGTATCCTGGCCATTATTCCCTTGATAAGGGATGGAACTGGTGTTGTGGTGACCGGAGCCTGCACTGGATGTTGAGCGAGGCCTCTTCTTTGTTCTGTGGTTGTCACAACCCTGCTGGGACCAGGGACTGCTCTCTAGTTGCTGCAGTAGAAGCACCCAGATCTATTTCTGAGCTGTGTTTCTGAGTTACAGTGTGAGGTGGGCAGGATTGGAGTACTGCCACTGGGAGAGCAGCCCCTGAGTATTCCTCTGCCAGAGCTGTCCATTGGGTAGTGTGCTATGCTGTGTCACCTGTTACCTGTCATGCAGGCTTGCAAAGTACACTGTTGTTGGCACTGCCCTTGACCCAGCCTCAGCTTTGGGAATGTCAGCAATTGGCCTTGATATTCCTAAGGCATTTTTTTCACAAAGCTACCAGCACAGATCCACTGAAGTCAGGTCCCAGGACCATAGTCATTGCTCACCTGAACCCACTGTGAGAGCTATGGAGGCAGCCCAGATCCTGGCCCAGCCCAGATCCCACATGCATGCACCCACAAAACCCACAGCTGCTAAAGCCTGACCCATCCTAGCCACAGGAGCACCCACTGTCTGCTCAGATGTCCTGCAGGCACTGGGTTTACAAAGCCGGTGGCAGTGGTGGTAAATCCATGGCTTGCACAGCAACAGGGAAAGATTTCAGCCCTTTTTCCTAAGTTGTGTGGCTCCTGGGGCTCACTATGATTTCATTCTCACCTCTGCATGTGGGCAATCTGCTGGCACCTGCTCCCAGAGACCGCTGAGGTGATGGCTGATGAATACACTCCTGGAGCCCATTGAGGCAGTACCCTATTGAGCACACAGAGTAAGAGGCTGCCACAGCAGACCCTGCACCTCCCTTTATGTGCCACTTAACAATGGTGTTTCAGTCCTGGGCTTCTTCTGTGTACACCACTGATTGCAGCAGTACCACAATCCAGTCCCTTCAAGGCTGCCTCAGAGTAGCCAACCCCAGTCTTCTCCCTGGGTTTGTCCTCTAAACCCCAGGTTTCAGCACCCAGACCCCACCTATACCAGCAGATATGCATCTCAGGCTGGGGTGCACAGGAAAGTGGCATGGAATTCTGTGTAGGTCTCACTCTGTTCAGCCTGCCACACACTTGTTGTAGTGCTCTCCTCCAAGCCTCTGAATCATCCTTTCTGTCCTGGCTGATCTCCCCACTGGTAAGGGGACTTCCCATGGTGTGGGAACTTTTCCTCTTTAACAGCTCCCCCCAAGGAGTGAAGTTCTGATCCTGCTTCCTTTTATTTCCCTTTCATCCTACCTGGTTATGTGGAGATCTTTCTTGTCCTTTGAAGAGTTTGAGGTCTTCTGTCAGCATTCAGCACATACTCTGTGAGAACTGTTTCATATGTAGATGTATTTTTGATGTATTTGTGGGAGGAGGTAAGTTCCACATCTTTCTACTCCACCATCTTGATTCCCTCCCTTGGTGGTCTTTTTGATGATAGCCATTCAAACAGGTGTGAGGGGATATTTATTGTAGTTTTGATTTTCATTTCCCTGGTGGTTAGTGTTGTTGAGTATCTTTTCATGTGCCTATTGGCCATCTGCATGATCTCTTTGGAAAAATGTCTATCTTGGTTTTCTGCCTATTTTTAAATTGTTTTTTTTTTAATGTCAAGTTGTATGAGATATTTATACATGTTGGATATGACCCCCCTAACAGTCATATCATTTGCAAATACTTTCTCCCATTCAGTAGGTCATCTTTCATTTTGTTGATGGTTTCCTTTGCTGTGTAAAAGCTTTTAAATTTAATTAAGTCCATTTGTTTATTTTTGCTTTCTATTTCCTTTGCTTTATGTGACAGATCCAAAAAATAAATTGCTACAATTTATGTCAAAGAGTGCTTCAGCTGTTTTCTTCTAGGAATTTTATGGTTTCTGATCTTACACTTAGGTCTTTAATCCATTTATTAAAGTTTATTAATACATGGATTATTAGCTTTTTTTGCTACCCTTGTTTTCTTTTCATTTTCATTTGCGTGGAATACCCTTTTCCATTGCCTCACTTTCAGTCTGTTTGTCTTTAGATCTGAAGTGAGTCTCTTGTAGGCAGCGTATATATGGGTCTTGTTTTTGTATACATTCAGCCACACTCTGTCTTTTAATTGGAGCATTTAGCTTATTTTTTTAACATCTTTATTGGAGTATATTCAATCTATGATCTTGTTCTCTATTATCTAAAGGGGGGAAATATATGGTAACCACATAGGGCATTTTCATGGTAATGAAATGTGAAAATTCACATAATTAGTATAATCTTTAATATTTAGTAAATTTCCAATATGTCTGAGCTTAAAAATATGCATATAACTGCTCTATATTATTATCACATAAACATGGACAAGGAATACATTAAAGGTGTAGATCAGGTTTATAAAGAGAATTATCTGGCTGGTATATGAAGAAAGGAAAGAGGAAAAGGTAACTAAAAAGACAACTATATCAGAAAAACAATAGATACAATATGAAACATTTATGAATTATAAAATTATGATATAGTTATGATTATCAATACTTCTTTGGTTTGTTGAGTCAACCAATCCCTAACTAGTCAGATTATTTTCTGCTTAAGTCAGCCAGAGCTGGTTTTTTTGCTATCAAGTGAGAATCTTGACTGATATATAAATTCTTGCCTTCTTACACCTATCAAATTTTGCATTATTTTATGATAAATACAATTTTATTCACTATTGACAGTTTTTAAATTCCTAGACTGCAATAGCTAGAGTTTAGATGTCACTTATTAAAATGTGTGTATATATTTATATACATATTTACCTTTTCCTGTTTATTGAGATTTAAGCTTAAGATCTCTTCTAAATACAGTTTAGAAGAATATTCTATCCTTTACTTTTTATTTTCCTATCACTTCAGTGAGAGTCAAACAAATTAACAAGACAAGCTTTGACATATATAATCAAGATTTTTAAGTTTTTAAACCAGCAGTAATAATTTCCATTAATCAATAAAACAGTTAACTACTCCAAACTAGTAACTTAATTTAATAATTAACTTAATAGCATAAGAAAAAAACTAAAGAGATTTAAAAATTATTTTTAAAATAATCGTGTTAAATTTATAACAAAGTTTTCTGAATAAATGACAAATGTGGACCACCTATCTTATGTGAGCTCAAGAATTATAACAATCTGTGGGTCATGTTATGAGAGATTCTTATTACATAGTGTAATGTGAATTGTTAAAATTCATTTAAAGTGCACTGAATTTAGCCTCTTGTAATTGAAATAATGTCAGAAAGTTTCTATCAAATCCATACCTATCAAGTGATTTTAATAATGGTAACCATAGCTCTATTCCAGGCAATAATTAGATGTCCTTCAGTTTATTTTCTTAATTTCTGAATAAATGATTTCAGCATTGCAACTTCCTTTGAGAGACAATTGTAGATTAAGACATGATTGGGGATGTGAGTGCAGAGAGGTAGTCTCTACAATGTCTAACAATCCACTTCCCATACAACTACACACAAAAATACAAGCACAGGTTTAAGACAAGTCTTCTAGCCCCATACTTCTTCAAATAGCTTGTTATCACTAATTTATAGAAATTTTAAAGTAGCCATAGTTGAATTTGTGTGGTGAAATATAATATGTATAATGACAATACATGTTAAAACAAAATTTTCATAAACTTCCAAAATAACTTCATCTCATTTCTATTTTTTACAGTTGTTTAACTTTTTATTTTATATTGAAGTATAGCCAATTAGCAATGTTGTGATAGTTTCAGGTGCATAGCAAAGCGACATATATACATATATGTATATGTGACAATTCTCACCCAGACTCCCCTCCCATGCAGTCTGCCACATAACATTGAGCAGAGTTCCCTGTGCTATACAGTAGGTCCTTGTTGGTTACCCTTTTTAAATATAGCAGTGTGTACATGTCAACCTCAAACTCCCTAACTATCTTTTCCCGCCATTCTTCCACCCCGGTAACCATAAGTTCATTCTCTAAGTCTGGGAGTCCATTTCTGTTTCATAAATACATTCATTTGTATCATTTCTTTTTAGATTCAGCATATAAGCAATATCATATGATATTTCTCTTTCTCTGTCTGACTTACTTCACTCAGTATGACAATCTCTAGGTCTATCCATGTTGCTGCAAATGGCATTATTTCATTATTTTTATGGCTGAGTAATATTCCATTGTATATATGTACCACACATTCTTTATCCATTCTCTGTTGATGGACATTTAAGATGCTTCCATGCCTTGGCTATTCTAAACAGTGCTGCAATGAACATAGTGGTGCATGTATCCTTTTAGACCATGTTTTTCTCCAGATATATGGCCAGGAGTGGGACTGCAGGGTCATATGGTAGCTCTATTTATAGTTTTTTAAAGAACCTCATACTGTTCTCCATAGTGGCTGTACCAATTTACATTCCCACCAACAGTGTAGGAAGCTTCCCTTCTCTCCACACCCTCTCCAGCATTTATTGTTTCTGGATATTTTGATGATAGCCATTTAGACTGGCATGAGGTGATATCTCATTGTAGTTTTGATTTGCATTTCTCTAATCTTTAGTGATGTTGAACATCTTTTCATATGCCTCTTGGCCATCCTTATGTCTTCCATGGAAAAATGTCTATTGATGTCTTCTGCCCATTTGTTGATTGGGTTGTTTGTTTTAATATTAAGCCACATGAGCTGTTTGTAGAATTTGGATACTAATCCTTTGTCTGTCACATCATTTGCAAATGTTTTCTCCCAATCTGCGGGTTGTCTTTTCCTTTTGTTTATGGTTTCCTTTGCTGTGCAAAAGCTTTTGAGTTTAACTAGGTCCCATTTGTTTATTTTTGTTTTTATTTCCATTACACTGGGAGGTGGATCAGAAAAGATATTGCTGGGATTTATGTCAGAAATTGTTCTACCTATGTTTTTCTCTTGGAGTTTTATAGTGTATGGTCTCGCATTTAGGTCTTCAATCCATTTTGAGCTTATTTTTGTGTATAGTGTTAAAGAATTATCTAATTTCATTTTTTACATGTAGTTGTCCAGTTATCCCAGCACTATTGGTTGAAGAGACTATCTTTCCACCATTGCATAGTCTTGTCACATTTGTCATAGGTTAATTAACCATAGGTGCATGGGTTTATTTATGAGCTTTCTATGCTGTTCCATTGACCTATAGTTCTATTTTTGTGCAAGTGCCATACTGTTTGATGAGTATAACTTTGTAGTATAGTCTGAAGTCAGGGAGCCTGATTCATCCATCTCCATTTCTCTTTCTCAAGATGGCTTTGGCTATTCAGAATCTTTTGAGTCTCCATGCAAATTTTAAGATTTTTTGTTCTAGTTCTGTGAAAAATGCTATTGGTAATTTGACAAGAATTGCATTGAACCTGTAGATTGCCTTGGGTAGTATAGTCATTTTTACAATATTTATTCTTCCAATCCAAAAACATGGTATATCTTTCCATCTGTTTGTGTCTTCTTCTATCATCAGCATCTTATACTTTTGTGCATATATTGAGATGATAATATTGTTTTTATTTTTCAGTTTGTTAATGTGGTGTATCACATTAATGTATTTACATATATTGAAGAATCTTGAATCCCTGTAATAAATTCCACTTGATCATGGTGTATAATCCTTTTAATGTATTGTTGGATTCCAATTGCTAGTATTTTGCTGAGGATTATTGCATCTATGTTCATCAGTGATATTGGCCTGTAATTTCCTTTTTTATTGGTGTCTTTGTCTGGTTTTGGTATCAGGGTGATGGTGGCCTCATAGAATGAGTTTTGGAGTTTTCCTTCCTCTGTAATTTTTGGGAACAGTTTCAGAAGGATTGGTGTTAGCTCTTCTCTAAATGTTTGATAGAATTCGCCTGTGAAGCCAACAGGTCCTGGACTTTTGCTTGTTGGGGACTTTTAAATTACAGTTTCAATTACAATGCTTGTGATTGGTCAGTTCCTATTTTCTAATTCTTCCTTGTTCAGTCTTGGGAGACCATACTTTTCTAAGAATTTGTCCATTTCTTCCATGTTGTCCATTTTATTGGCATACAGTTGCATATAGTAGTCGCTCATGATCCTTTGTATTTCTGTGGTGTCAGTTGTCACTTTTCCTTTTTCACTTCTAATTTTATTCATTTGAGTCCTCTCCCTTTTTTCTTGATGAGTCTGGCTAACGGTTTATCAATTTTGTTTATCTTTTCAAAGAACCAACATTTCGTTTCATTGATCTTTGTTATTGTCTTTTTTGTCTCTATTTCATTTACTTCTGCTGTGATTTTTATGATTTATTTCCTTCTACTAAATTTTTGTTTTGTTTGTTCTTCTTTCTCTAGTTTCTTTAGGTGTATGTTTAGCTTCTTTATTTGAGATTTTTCTTGTTTCCTGAGGTAGGAGTGTATTGCTATAAACTTTCCTCTTAGAACTTCTTTTGTTGTATCCCATAAGTTTTGAATCATTTTGCTTTCATTTTCGTTTGACACTAGGTATTTTTTAAAATTTCCTCTTTGATTTCTTCAGTGATCCATTTGTTGTTTAGTAGCATATTTTTTAGCCTCCACATGTTTTTGTTTTTTATAGTATTTTTTTCTTGTAGTTTATTTCTAATCTCACAGTGTTGTGGTCAGAAAAGATGCTTGATATCATTTCAATTTTCTAAAAATACAGAGGCTTACTTTTTGGCCAGTATGTGGTTAATCGTGGAGAATGTTCCATGTGCACTTGAGAAGAATGTGTATTCTTCCACTTTTGGATGCAGTGCTCTATAAATATCAATTAAGTCCAGCTGGTCTAATGTGTCATTTAAAACCTGTGTTTCCTTATTGATTTTCTCTCTGGATGATCTGTCCATTGCTGAAAATGGGGTGTTAAAATCTCCCACTATTATTGTGTTACTATTGATTGCTCACTTTATGGCTGTTAGTATTTGCCTTATATATTGAGGTGTTCCTATGTTGTGTGCATATATGTTTACAATCGTTATATCTTCTTCTTGGATTGATCCCTTGATTCTTATGTAGTATCCTTCTTTGTCTCTAATAGTCTTTATTTTTAAGTCTATTTTGTCTTATATGAGTATGTCTACTCCAGCTTTCTTTTGATTTCCATTTCCATGGAATACCTTCTATCCCCTCACTTTCAGTCTGTATGTCTCCCTAGGTCTGATGTTGGTCTCTTGTACACAGAATATATATGGGTCTTGTTTTGTTATCCTTTCAGCTAGTCTTTGTCTTTTGGTTGGCACATTTAATGCATTTACATTTAAGGTAATTATCGATATGTGTGTTCCTATTGCCATTTTCTTAATTGTTTTGGGTTTGTTTTTGTAAGTCTTTTTTATTTCCTTACTCTTTTGTTCTCTTCTCTTTTGGTTTCATGACCATCTTTAATGTTGTGTTTGTGTTGCTTTTTTTCTGTTTGTGTGTGTCTATGCATTATAGTTTTCGGGTTTGCTGTTCCCAGGAGGTTTTGATATAGCAGTCTATATATGTACTAGGTTGTTTTAATTGCTGATCTCTTTCTTGCCTAGAGGAGTTCCTTTATAGTTTGTGGCAACACTGCTGTGGTGGTGCTGAATTTTCTTAGCTTTTGCTTGTCTGTAAATCTTTTGGTTTCTCCATCAAGTCTGAATGAGTACAATTCTGGGTGGAATATTCTTGGTTATAGTTTCTTCCCTTTTAGCACTTTAAGTATATCATGCCACTCCCTTCTGGTCTACAGTGTTTCAGCTGCAAAATCAGCTGATAACCTTATGGGAGTTCCTTTGTATGTTATTTGTTGTTTTTCCCTTGTTGCTTTTAATATTTTTCCTTTGTCTTTTATTTTTGTTAATTTGATTACTATGTGTCTTGGCATTTTCCTTCTTGGTTTTATCCTGCCTGGGACTCTCTGTGCTTCCTGGAATTAGGTGATTATTTCCTTTCCCATGTTAGGGAAGTTTTTGACTATTATATCTTCAAATATTTTCTCCATTCCTTTCTCTCTTCTCCTTCTGAGACTCCTATAATATGAATGTTGGTGCGTTTAATGTTGTCACAGAGGTCTCTTAGGCTGTCTTCATTTCTTCTCATTTTTTTTTCTTTATTCTGTTCCATGGCAGTAATTTCCACCTTTCTGTCTTCCAGGTCACTTATTCGTTCTTCTGCCTCAGTTATTCTGCTATTGATTCCTTCTAGTGTATTTTTCATTTCTGTTGTTGTATTCTTCATCTCTGTTTGTTTGTTTTTTAATTATTCTAGGTCTGTTTAAAACACTTCTTGCATCTTCTTGATCCTTGCCTCCATTCTTTTTCCAAGGTCCTGGATCATCTTCATGATCATTATTCCAAATTCTTTTTCTGGAAGGTTGCTTATCTACACTTCAATTAGTTGTTTTTCTTGGGTTTTATCTTGTTCCTTCATCTGGGACATAACCCTCTGCCTTTTCATTTTATCTATCTCTCCGTGATTGTGGTTTTCATTCTGAAGCCTGCAGGATTGTAGCTCTTCTTGCTTCTGCTCTCTGCCCTCTTGTGGATAAGGCTGTTTAAGAGGCTTGTGCAAGCTTCCTGATGGATGGGACTGGTGGTGGGTAGAGCTGAGTGCTGCTCTGTTGAGCAAAGCTGAGTAAAACTGTAATCTGCTTGTCTGCTGATGGATGGGTATGAGTTCCTTCCCTGTTGGTTGTTTGGCCTAAGGTGACCCAGCACTGGAGCCTACAGGCTCTTTGGTGGGGCTATTGTTGGACTCTGGGAGGGCTCATGCCAATGAGTACTTCCCAGAACTTCTGCTGCCAGTGTTCTTTTCCCTGCGGTGAGCCACAGCTACCCCACACCTCTGCAGGAGACCCTCCCACACTATTAGGTAGGTCTGGTTCAGTCTCCTATAGGGTAAGTGCTCCTTCTTCCTTCCTCCTCTTGCACAAGTCCTTAAATCAAATCCCACTGACATTCAAAGTCCAATTCTCTGGGGATTCCTCCTCCTGTTGCCAGACCCCCAGGTTGGTAAACCTGATGAGAGGCTCAGAACCTTCACTCCAGTAGGTGGACTTCTGTGGTATAATTGTTCTTCAGTTTGTGAGTTTCCCATCCATTGGTTATAGGATTTGGTTTTATCATGATTGCACTCTTCCTACCATCTCATTGTGGCTTTTCCTTTGTCTTTGGATGTGGGGTATCTTTGTGGTGAGTTCCAGTGTCTTCCTGTTACTGATTTTTCAGCAGTCAGTTGTGATTCTGGTGTTCTTACAGAGGAGGTGAACACATGTTCTTCTACTCTGCCATCTTGAACCAGTCTCCTACAGTTGCTTTTAATTACCACTCAACCACGTTGATTGCAATTATCATCTCCTTCCACTGGTAATGTCATCCTTCTTGCAGTTCCTCAGAGGCATCCTTCTCTTCTTAGCTGCAGTTCCTTTTCACATGTTCTCTCCAAACTGAAATGCTTTTATCACTCTTCACATGTCTTGTTCCTGCTCCTCATCTGGTCCCAGCTGAAATGTTACAACAGGAGAGAGGCACTTCTTGATACCCTGTCTTAATCGGCACAAACTGCTGTAACAAAATAGCACTGGCTGGGCGGCTTAAACAACAGATATTTACTTTCTCAGAGTTCTGGAGATTAGGAGTCTGAGATCAGGGTGCCAGCATGGTTGGGTTCCAGTGAGGGCTCTCTTCCTGGCTTGCAGGCTGCCACCTTCTGGGATGTGCCCTCACGTGGCAAAGAGAGAGAGAGACCTCTTATTTCTATTTATAGCTTCAGAGGAGGTAATGGAAAGCATTAAAAATGCAAGAGTAAATTCAGAGTATTGTCCAAAGTAATAAAAATAATTATCGCACATCTGTATTATCTTTATTCTTTGGGGAGAATTTTATGGCTCAACTATGTCTGTTAGCAAAGAAGTTTAGGGGGATCGAGGGAAGATGGCGGAAGAGTAAGATGCGGAGATCACCTTCCTCCCCACAGATACATCAGAAATACATCTACACGTGGAACAACTCCTACAGAACACCCACTGAACGCTGGCAGAAGACCTCAGATCTCCCAAAAGGTGCACGAGGAGAGGGGATTAAAAGCACTGATTAAAGGAGCTCAAGAGACCGGCGTGAGTCGCGGCTAACAGCGTGGACCCCAGAGACTGGCATGAGATGCTAAGGCTGTTGCTGCCACCACAAAGAAGTCTGTGTGCAAGCACAGGTCCCTATACACACCGCTTCTCCCAGGAGCCTGTGCCGCCTGCCACTGCCATGGTTCCTGATCCAGGGACAATTTCCCCGGGAGAACGCACGGCATGCCTCAGGCTGGTGCAATGTCCCACCGGCCTCTGCCACCGCAGGCTCGCCCTGCATCTGTACCCCTCATTCCCCTGGCCTGAGTGAGCCAGACACCCCGAATCAGCTGCCCTTTAACCCCATCCTGTCTGAAGAAAGAACAGATGCCCCCTGGTGACCTACATGCAGAGGCAGGTCTAAATCCAAAGCTGAGTCCCAGGAGCTGAGCAAGCAAAGAAGAGAAAGGGAAATTTCCCCAGCGGCATCAGGAGCAGAGGAAAAAATCTCCACAATCAACTTGAAGTACCCTGATATGGAGGAATACCAGAATAGACAACGAATCATCCCAGATTGAAGAGGTGGACTTTGAGAGCAAGATTTATTATTTTTTCCCCTTTTCCTCATTTTGTGAGTGTGTATGTGTATGCTTCTGTGTGAGATTTTGTCTATATAGATTTTCTTTCACCATTTGTCCTAGGGTTCTGTGCATCCTTTTTTTATTTTTTTTTACTTAAAAAATTTCTTTTCTTAGTAATTATTTTTTATTTTAATAACTTTATTTTATCTTTCATTATTTTATTTATTTTTTCCTCTTGCTTTCCTTCTTTTTCTTTTTCTCCCTTTTATTCTGAGCTGTGTGGATGAAAGATTTTGTTGCAGCAGTGAGGAGTAAGTGCTGTGCCTCTGAGGTGGGAGAGCCAACTTCAGGACACTGGTCCACATGAACCCTCCCAGATCCACATAATTTGCAAAAACCCGGCAAGACAGGAGCACAACCCCAATCATTAGCAGAGATGATGCCTCAAATAATAATAAGGCCACAGACACCGCAAAACACACCACCAGACGTGGACCTGCCCACTAGAGACACAAGATCCAGCCTCATCCACCAGAACACAGGAACTAGTCCCTCCACGAGGAAGACTACACAACCCACTGAACCAATATTAGCCACTGTGGACAGACACCAAACACAACAGGAAATACGAACCTGCAGCCTGCCAAAAGGAGACACCAAACACAGTAAGGTAAGCAAAATGAGAAGGCAGAAAGACACACAGCAGATGAAGGAGCAAGATAAAAACACACCAGACCAAAAAATGAAGAGGAAATAAGCAGTCTACCTGAAAAAGTATTCAGAATAATGACAGTAAAGATGATCCAAAATCTTGGAAATAGAATAGAGAAAATGCAAAAAACATTTAACAAGGACCTAGAAGAACTAAAGAGGAAACAAGCAATGATGAATAACACAATAAATGAAAGTAAAAATATTCTGGAAGGGGGCTTCCCTGGTGTCACAGTGTTGAGAGTTCACCTGCTGATGCAGGGGACACGGGTTCATACCCAGGTCCGGGAAGAACCCACATACCATGGAGCAGCTGGGCCCATGAGCAATGGCCGCTGAGCCTGTGCATCCAGAGCCTGTGCTCTGCACTGGGAGAGGCCACAACAGTGAGAGGCCGTGTACCACAAAAAAAAAAAAAAAAAAGGGGATCAATAACAGAGGCAGAAGAACGGATAAGTGACCTGGAAGATAAAATAGTGGAAATAACTACTGCAGAGAAGAATAAAGAAAAAAGAATGAAAAGAACTGAGGACAGTCACAGAGATCTCTGGGACAATATTAAACACACCAACATTCTAATTATAGGGGTCCCAGGAGAAGACGAGAAAAAGAAAGGGACTGAGAAAATATGTGAAAAGACTATAGTTGAAAACTTCCCTAATATGGGAAAGGAAAGAGTTAATCAAGTCCAGGAAGCACAGAGAGTCTCCTACAGGATAAATCCAAAGAGATACACGCCACACACATATTAATCAAACTGTCAAAAATTAAATACAAAGAAAACATATTAAAAGCAGCAAGGAAAAAACAACAAATAACACAAAAGGGAATCCCCATAAGGTTAACAGCTGATCTTTCAGCAGAAACTCTGCAAGCCAGAAGGGAGTGGCAGGACATATTTAAAGTGATGAAGGAGAAAAATCTGCAACTAAGGTTACTCTACCCAGTAAGGATCTCATTCAGATTTGATGGAAAAATTAAAATCTTCACACACAAGCAAAACCTGAGAGAGTTAAACACCAACAAACCAGCTTTACAACAAATGCTAAAGGAACTTCTCTAGGCAATATACACAGAACAAGGAAAAGACCTACAAAAACAAACTGAAAACAATTAAGAAAATGGAAACAGGAGCATACATACCGATAATTACCTTAAATATAAATGGATTAAATGCTCTCGCCAAAACACACAGACTGGTTGAATGGATACAAAAACATGACCCACATATATGCTGTCTACAAGAGACCTACTTCAGACCTAGGGACACTTACAAACTGAAAGTGAGGGGATAGAAAAAGATATTCTATGAAAATGGAAACCAAAAGAAAGCAGGAGTAGCAATTCTCATATCAGATATAATAGACTTTAAAATAAAGACTATAACAAGAGAAAAAGAAGAACACTACATAATGATTAAGGGATCGATCCAAGGAGAAGATATAACAATTGTAAATATTTATGTACACATCATAGGAGCACCTCAATACATAAGGCAAATACTATAAACTATAAAAGGGGAAATAGACGGTAACACATTCATAGTAGGGGACTTTAACACCCCACTTTCACCAATGGACAGATCATCCAAAATGAAAATAAATAAGGAAACAAGCTTTAAATGATATATTAAACAAGATGGACTTAATTGATATTTATAGGCCATTCCATCCAAAATCAACAGAATACACATTTTTCTTAAGTGTTCATGGAACATTCTCCAGTATAGATCATATCACGTGTCACAAATCAAGCCTTGGTAAATTTAAGAAAATTGAAATCGTAACAAGTATCTTTTCCGACCACAATGCTATGAGACTAGATATCAATTACAGGAAAATGTCTGTAAAAAATACAAACACATGGAGGCTAAACTACACTACTTAATAACGAAGAGATCACTGAAGAAATCAAAGAGGAAATCAAAAATACCTAGAAACAAATCACAATGGAGACACGACCAACCAAATCCTATGGGATGCAGCAAAAGCACTTCTAAGAGGGAAGTTTATAGCAAAAAAATCCTACCTTAAGAAAGAGGAAACATGTCAAATAAACAACCTAACATTGCACCTAAAGCAATTAGAGAAAGAAGAACAAAAAACCCCCCAAAGTTAGCAGAAGGAAAGAAATCATAAAGATCAGATCAGAAATAAACGAAAAAAATGAAGGAAACAATACCAAAGGTCAATAAAACTAAAAGCTGGTTCTTTGTGAAGATAAATAAAATAGACAAACCATTAGCCAGACTCATCAAGAAAAGAAGGGAGAAGATTCAAATCAATAGAATTATAAATGAAAAAGGAGAAGTAACAACTGACACTGCAGAAATAAAAAAAGATCATGAGAGATTACTACAAGCAACTCTATGCCAATAAAATGGACAACTTGGAAGAAATGGACAAATTCTTAGAAATGCACAACCTGCCAAGCATGAATCAGGAATAAATAGAAAGTATGAAAAGACCAATCACAGGCACTGAAATTGAGACTGTGATTAAAAATCTTCCAACAAACAAAAGCCCAGGACCATATGGCTTCACAGGCGAAATCTATCAAACATTAGGGAAGAGCTAACACCTATCCTTCTGAAAGTCTTCCAAAATATAGCAGAGGGAGGAACACTCCCAAACTCATTCTCGAGGCCACCATCACCCAGATAGCAAAACCAGACAAGGATGTCCCGAAGAAAGAAAGCTACAGGCCAATATCACTGATGAACATAGATGCAAAAGTCCTCAACAAAATACTAGCAAACAGAATCCAACAGCACATTAAAAGGATCGTACACCATGATCAAGTGGGGTTTATTCCAGGAACGCAAGGATTCTCCAATATATGCAAATCAATCAACGTGATACACCATATTAAAAAATTGAAGGAGAAAAGCCATATGATCCTCTCAATAGAGGCAGAGAAAGCTTTTGACAAAATTCAACACCCATTTATGATAAAAAAAAACCCTGCAGAAATTAGGCACAGAGGGAAATTTCCTCAACATAATAAAGGCCATATATGACAAACCCACAGCCAACATCATCCTCAATGGTCAAAAACTGAAACCATTTCCACTAATATCAGGAACAAGATAAGGTTGTCCACTCTCACCACTCTTATTCAACATAGTTTTGGAAGTCTTAGCTACAGCCATCAGAGAAGAAAAGGAAATAAAAGGAATCCAAATCGGAAAAGAAGTTAAGCTGTCACTGTTTGCAGATGACATGATATTAAACATAGAAAATCTTAAAGATGCTGCAAGAAAACTACTAGAGCTAATCAATGAATTCAGTAAAATAGCAAGATACAAAATTAATGCACAGAAATCTCTGGCATTCCTATACACTCATGATGAAAATCCTGAAAGTGAAATTAAGAAAACACTCCCATTTACCATTGCAAGAAAAAGAATAAAGTGTCTAGGAATAAACCTACCAAAGGAGACAAAAGACCTGTATGCAGAAAATTATAAGACACTGATGAAAGATATTAAAGATGATACAAATAGATGGAGAGATATACCATGTTCTTGGATTGGAAGAATCAACATTGTGAAAATGACTCTACTACCCAAAGCAATCTACAAATTCAATGCAATCCCTATCAAACTATCACTGACATTTTTCACAGAACTAGAACAAAAAATTTCACAATTTGTATGGAAACACAAAAGACCCCGAATAGCCAAAGCAACCTTGAGAACGAAAAACGGAGCTGGAGTGATCAGGCTCCCTGTCTTCAGAGTTTACTATAAAGTTACAGTAATCAAGACAGTATGGTGCTGGCACAAAAACAGAAATATAGATCAATGGAACCGGATAGAAAGCCCAGAGAATAACCCACGCACATATGGTCACCTTATCTTTGATAAAGGAGGCAGGACTGTACAGTGGAGAAAGGACAGCCTCTTCAATAAGTGGTGCTGGAAAAACTGGACAGGTACATGTAAATGTATGAGATTAGAACACTCCTTAATACCATACACGTAAATAAGCCCAAAATGGATTATAGACCTAAATGTAAGGCCAGAAGCTTTCAAATTCTTAGAGAAAAGCATAGGCAGAACACAAGATCCTTTTTGACCCACCTCCTAGAGAAATGGAAATGAAAACAAAAATAAACAAATGGGACCTAATGAAACTTCAAAGCTTTTGCACGGCTAATGAAACCATAGACAAGACTAAAAGACAACCCTCAGAATGGGAGAAAATATTTGCAAATGAATCAACTGACAAAGGATTAATCTCCAAAATTTACAAGCAGCACATGCAGCTCAATAACAAAAAAACACACAACCAAATCCAAAAATTGGCAGAAGACGTAAATAGACATTTCTCCAAAGAAGATATACAGATTGCCAACAAATGCATGAAAGAATGCTCAACATCTTTACTCATTAGAGAAATGCAATTCAAAAATACAATGAGATATCATCTCACACCAGTCAGAATGGCCATCAACAAAAAATCCAGAAACAATAAATGCTGGAGAGGGTGTGGAAAAAAGGGAACACTCTTGCACTGCTGGCGGGAGTGTGAATTGGTAGAGCCACTATGGAGAACAGTATGGAGGTTCCTTAAAAAACTACAAATAGAACTACCATATGACCCAGCAATCCCACTGCTGGGCATAAACCCTGAGAAAACCATTATTCAAAAAGAGTCATGTACCAAATTATTCATTGCAGCTCTTTTTACAATAGCCAGGAGATGGAAGCAACCTAAGTGTCCATCATCAGATGAATGGATAATGAAAATGTGACACATATATACAATGGAATATTACTCAGCCATGAAAAGAAATGAAACTGAGTTATTTGTAGTGCGGTGGATGGACCTAGAGTCTGTTATACAGAGTGATGTAAGTCAGAAAGAGAGAGACAAATACCGTATGATAACACATATATATGGAATCTAAGAAAAAAATGTCATGAAGAACCGAGGGGTAATACAGTAATAAAGACACAGACATACTAGAGAATGGACTTGAGGATATGGGGAGGGGGAAGGGTAAGCTGTGACAAAGTGAGAGAGTGGCATTGACATATATACACTACCAAACATAAAATAGATAGCTAGTGGGAAGCAGCCGCATAGCACATGGAGATCAGCTCAGTGCTTTGTGACCACCTAGAGGGGTGGGATAGGGATGGTGGGAGGGAGGGAGATGCAAGAGGGAAGAGATTTGGGAACATATGTATATGTATAACTGATTCACTTTGTTATAAAGCAGAAACTAGCACACCATTTTAATGCAATTATACTCCAATAAAGATGTAAAAAAAAAGTAGTTTAAATATATGTCCATTTTTAAGAACCTCTTCAGTTGTTGGAAGCAGTTGAAATGAGACTGAAATATATCAGGGGGTTAAGGGTTGAATGAGGTTTTAGTGTGGGGAACAGAGAGTGTTAACATATTACTGAAAATAGTGAATGAACCTGGTGCATTTATTCATTGTTTTATGCCTGGAAATATGAGGGGCCACCTTAAAAATCATAAAATAAATAACATCAAACATAATAAACAACTTAGGAATTAATTTAGCCAAAAAAACTTCAAGTCTTGTAAACTGAAATTTACAAAATTGAAATTAAAGACCAAAACACATAGAAATATATCTTTTGTTCACAGATTAAAACACTTAATATTGTTAAAATTCCAATACTCACCAAATTCTTCTATGGAGTCAATGAATTTCCTATCATAGTCCTAGCTCTTTATTATGATTTTGATTACTCTGGTTATTTTAGTGATTATTTTGGTTATTTAAAAAGATGTCTATGGGCTTCCCTGGTGGTGTAGCGGTTGAGAGTCCACCTGCCGATGCAGGGGACATGGGTTTGTGCCCCAGTCCGGGAAGATCCCACATGCCGCGGGGCGGCTGGGCCTGTGATCCATGGCCTGCGCATCCAGAGCCTGTGCTCGCTCCGCAATGGGAGAGGCCACAACAGTGAGAGGCCCGCATACCGCAAAAAAGAAAAAAAAAAAGATATCTATGGACTAGCACTGTACTATAATCACCTAAAATTCTTTTCCAAAATTCAGATGTTCTGACCTCATCCAATATCTACTTTATGAAAATCTGTGAAAATGTATCTCAAGCATAGATATGGAGGTTGTTCTGATATCTTAGCATAACCTACTGTCTATCAGGGAAGACAATCACTGAGGACATAATTATAAGTACATTGAATGTTACAAAAAAGAAGCAATGAGTGAACCTATTCCAGCTGGCATGTATTGGATGTGAAGTTAGAAAACTACAGTTTTGGACTAACAATGTTATTTCTCAGACAATATGATACTTAGCAGCAATATATTCTTCCTCATGTTCATCATTATTATCATTCTTGTTATCTTCTTCAAATCTTTCTTTTCCAATTCAGTCCTTGATTCCACTACTCTCCCTGGTTAAGGACCTCACTATCTCACTATCCATCATCTTGATGACAGCAACTGCCTCCTTGTTTGGGTCCCTCTAATTCATTTTCCACATCTTCCATGGGATTGTTTTCTATTCTTAAACAAAATTTAGGTCTTATTACTCCTCTGCTTAAACTTCAAAAGTTGTTTCCTATTATTCTTAGGATAGAGAGGGCAAGGTTTCCAACATGATATACAAGAGCCTTCATGAGCTGGGGTTACTGAAAAAGACAAAAATTTCAAAAGCTCAAGTAGCTTGTGAATTCTGAGAATGAGTAAGTGTATTACTTCTTCAGGATGTCCCTGATCTTTCCACCCATCCCCAACACATACCAACTCTGTACTCATTTTAGTACTCAGTACACTTGTAATTACTTGTCTGATATCAATCTTGCTGATAACTGTAAGTTCCATTAAGCCAGAGACCCTGTCTATTTTTTTGCTCCTTTATTCCCAATGCCTACGTTAGTATTTTGTCCTTTAATATTTATGTTTTGCTTAAATTTGTAAATGTGTATATTATCTCATTTAAACACTATGAAGTAATTATCACAATTTATAAGTGAAATAACTGAAGGTTGGAGAAATTAAGTAACTTGGCCAAAGGCTCAAATGCAAGTATTTCTTACTCTGGAGCTCAAGTGCTTAACCCCTAAACTAAAGTTTCTAACCAGAGTGTCATAAATGAGTTTCAGGTCTAATAAGATATTGCTCTGTATGGCTAAGGATACTTAGCCCTTGGGGAGGCCTAGAGGGTTCTGTGCCAAACAAATACCCTTGGGCTTGTTGCCTCTGGCTTAATTTATTTACTTCAATGTGCCATTCATATATCTTATTTTCTATGAATTCACACTGTTAAAAAGATTGAAGAGGGTTGCCTACTATAATAAAATAAGCAAACTTTAGCAAAAAGTAAAATTTTAGCCTATATAAAAATTTACCTTTCATTTCATTATATATATATATATATATATATATATATATATATATATATATATATATATATATAAATATACTTTGGCCTGTTTATGTTCTAGATTGAGATCCTTAGGGGCAGAGAATATTTGTTATATATTTTAAGATTCCTCTTAGTACCTACAACATAGCCTGGCTATAATTCAATTAGAATACTTGTTGGAAGACATGTTAGAATTACAGACATGAAAAGAGCTTTAGCAATTATGAAGTCCAGTGTTTATCAAGTTTTCAACACACCAATGTGCAATTGGTACAAATAAAGGTCATCTTTGTAAGATAAATTACAGTTTTTAAATTAAAATATAATATAATTTAAAATTAAGAATAAGTAACAACAGTGAGAAAGGTGAAAATTTTTATAGTCTTAAACCGAAGTGTCTATAGTTGGTTTGATGATGGATAGCTTGATTTATAAGGTCAGATTCTACAATTTTTCTTTGTTTCTGACAAATTAGAAAACACAAACTCACCATCACAATTTACCAAGAAAGCAACATCAATTACTTAGTGACTATTTTAGATATTTCTGAAGATTTTATTGAACATAAACTCAGACTTAACTCTCAGGGACTCAGATGAAAGTTGAATGTTTCAACATAGAACATAGAGGTGAGTGGTGCCCTAATTCATTATTTTCTGAAAATAATTTCTTCATGTTTTATTGTAGCACTTGGAAGGGATTTGACCATACTCATTTATTTTTCTAATAAGTGATGAAAACCATCAAGTAGTATGTGACAGTAAATATCTTGCTGGTGGAGCTACTTGGATACTAGTTTACCCTTCTTAAGAAAACCTGATATCTCATCTTCAACACTAAAAGTTGTTATCTTTTGGACTGAAAGTGACACATTTAAGCTATTCAAAATACTGGGTATTTTCCTGGGCTATACCAGTTAAGAAATTCACTTGATATCATTAAAATTACCATTATTAATGACATGTTTTTAATCTCATCTTTGATTGTAAAATTTTTGTGAGAAATTTTTTTCCTCGGCAGCTAGCGTACTTCAATGTGGAAAATCAGACTCTTCTAACTGCTGTTCATTTATTCACACAGCAAATTGACAAGACATACACTCAATGGTCATAATTTGAACATGTATACAATTTTCGGCATTCACTATGTCATTCAAAGCTGAATCAGAAATAAGAGGCAAGTAGTTGACTACCAAATATTCTCTCTGAATAAAGCAGTTTGCCTACTGGCATTCAAAGGAAACCCTCTTGTGTGCTTCCTTGCTACAAAAAGTTGGCTCTCTATAAATACTAATATCAGCAACATTTTCAATCTGTACAAGAGCTCACTAAAAACTAACAAACAAAATAAAATCAGTAACTGAATAAACCTCAACAATAAAAAAATATATCTTCTTACTTTGCATTAGGTTTTCAATCACAAACAAAATATCATACTGCACTTCTGTATCATATATGCATCAACTTATACTAAGAATTGATCCAGACTCTGCACACCAGTAGATTTGTTCAATTATAAAGAAGAATAATGCTAAAGCACACAGAAGATTGTGAGTGATCTTCCATATCACATGCCATCATCCAACAGTGACCAAATTTTAAAGAGGGTTTGCCATGTACTCATTCTGCTTTCTCTTTGAGACTATTATTTTATATTAACATTGCAGCTGTTTTTTTTTCCTGGTAATAGTATCATCTATTATTGTTATGTATATTTCATCTTTGAATAATCTCTTTTTACTTTTTTTTTCTTTTTTTTAACATCCTTATTGGAGTATAATTGCTTTCCAATGGTGTGTTAGTTTCTGCTTTATAAGAAAGTGACTCAGTTATACATATACATATGTTCCCAAATCTCTTCCCTCTTGCATCTCCCTCCCTCCCACCCTCCCTATCCCACCCCTCTAGGTGGTCACAAACCACCGAACTGATCTCCCTGTGCTATGAGGCTGCTTCCCACTAGCTATCTATTTTACGTTTGGTAGTGTATATATGTCCATGCCACTCTCTCATTTTGTCACAGCTTCCCCTTCCCCTTCCCCATATCCTCAAGTCCATTCTCTAGTAGGTCTGTGTCTTTATTCCCATCTTACCCCCAGGTTCTTCATGACCTTTTTTTTTTTATTAGATTCCATATATATGTGTTAGCATACAGTATTTGTTTTTCTCTTTCTGACTTACTTCACGCTGTATGACAGACTCTAGGTCCATCCACCTCACTACAAATAATACTCAGCCATAAAAACAAACTAAATTGAGTGTCCTTTAACTTATGATCTCTAAATTTACAGAAAAAATGTACTTCAAGGTAATGTTTTGCATGTGTTTTGGGAATATGTGATTGGTTTACTAGGGAGATTATAGTGTTTTATTTGAAAATTGTGCAAAATCTTGTATGGCTTCATGCCACCACTTTACAAAATTTTATAACTACACACTAAGAAATGAGAAAGAATGTATTACCAGTTCAATAAAATACAATTTTTGGATATTCATATAGTTTTCTGGTCACACTTTTCTTTTACAACTGCTTGAGTGGTATCAATACACATATACTTTTTCCAAACAGTACAGTTTTCAGTTTTAGATTTATATTGTAGTCCTCAAGTCATTATACTGAGTTGTAAATTTATGTTAGTATCTGTGTTCTTACTTGTATAATTTTCCTATTGCTACTGTAACAAATTATCACAAAATTGTTAGATTAAAAGAACACAAAAGATTGTTTGAAGAGATATGTTTTGGAGATCAAAAGTCTGAACTGAGTCTTACGAGGCTAAAATCAAGATGCTGACAGTGTTAAATTTCTTTCTGGAGTATCTAGGGGAAAATCTGTTCCCTTGCCCTTTGCAGTTTCTAGAAGTCACTCACATTCCTTGGCTCATAACACTGTCCATTTTCAGAGCCAGCAGCATCAGGCCAAGTCCTTCTCACACTACCAACTCTCTTGTTCTACTTCTGCCTCCATCTTCCACTTATAAGAGCCCTTGTGATTACATTGGATCCACATAGATGATTTAGGATAATCTCTCAAAGTCAGCGAATTAACAACTTTAAGTCCAACTGGGACTTAAACTTAATTTGACCTTGAAACATTAGGAAGGAAATATTGAGTTCTAAGTGTAGAATAGAAATTTTTTTCATTGAGGAAGGACTGTCCCAGTCCTAAGCAATAGTATTTTCTGTCTCAAGACTAACAGTGGGAAAACATTAAAGAGTTTTTAGCAGGGAGGCAGGAAGGTGACATGGCCATCTTTGTGCTATGCAACAATTGTTCTGGCAGCAGTGTGAAGAATGTTTTGGATGGGGCCAAAGGTAGAAGCAAGGAGACCAGGCAAGAGATGACAATAGCTTAGACTAGGGTGCTGGTGAAGGTGAGAAGTGGAGGACACAGTAGTGGAGTCTAGAAATAAACCCATATTTGACAACTCATATTTTACAGCTAATATTTGACAAGAATACTCAGTGGGATAAAAATTGTTGCTTCAGTAAATGGTGTTGGGAAAACTGGGCATGCAAAAGAATGAAACTGGACATTACACCACTCACTCAAACTACCTTGAAATGGATCAAAGACTTAAACATAATACCAGAAACCATTAAAATCATGGAAGAAACATAGGGAAAAAGCTTCCTGACATTGCTCTTGGCAATGACTTTATGAATATGACACTGAAAGCACAAGAAAAGGAAAACTAAACAAGTGTGTCGACATTAAATGGAAAATCTCCTGCACAACAAAAGAAACAATCAACAAAATGAAAAGGTAACCTACAGAATGGGAGAAAATATTTGCCATCTATCTATCCGATAAGGAATTTATATTCAAAATATATAATAACTCATGCAACTCAATAGCCAATAAATAATCTGATTAAAAACTAGACAGAAGACCTGAATAGACATTTTTTTCCATAGAACATCTACAAATAGCTACCAAGTACATGAAAAGGTACTCAACATTACTAATCATCAGGGAAATGCAAATCAAAACTGTAATGATATATCCCTTCACACTTGTTAGAATGGTTATTATCAAAAAGATAATAGTTAACAAGTGTTGGCAAGGATGTGGAGAAAAGAGTACCCTTGTACACTCTTAGTGAGAATGTAAATTGGTTACAGACATTATGGAAAAGAGTACAGATGTTCATCAAGAACTTAAAAATAGAATTGCCATATGATTCAGCAATTCCACATCTGGGTATATATCCAAAGGAAATAAAACCACTATCTTGAAGAGATATCTGCAACCACATGTACACTGCAACATTATTTATAATAGTCAAGACACAGAAATGACCTGTGTCTGTGATGAATTAATGGGTAAAGGATATGTGAGATATATATATATATAAAACACTAATTAAATACATATTAATATAAATTATATATTTAATATAAATTAAATATATATTTAAATTTAATAAACAAAACTCCATTAGAGTTGGAAGACCAGAAAGGGAAGCTCTCTGAAAAGATAAAAGAACCCAACAGGAAGAAGAAAGACTTTTTTTTCCTGGCAAGGACTCAGCCAATGAAAAGCCACAGACTTTTTGTTTACTACAGCCCTCCCAACATTTTTTCCACTCTATAAAAAAGTTCTCCATTCCTTTGTGTTTTTTTTACATCTTTATTGGAGTATAATTGCTTTACAATGGTGTGTTAGTTTCTGCTTTATAAAAAAGTGAATCAGTTATACATACACATATGTTCCCATATCTCTTCCCTCTTCTGTCTCCCACCCTCCCACCCGCCCTATCCCACTCCTCTAGGTGGTCACAAAGCACCGAGTTGATCTCCCTGTGCTATGCGGCTTCTTCCCACTAGCTATCTATTTTACGTTTGGAAGTGTATATATGTCCATGCCACTCTCTCACTTTGTCACAGCTTATCCTTTCCCCTCCCCATATCCTCAAGTCCGTTCTCTAGTAGGTCTTTGTCTTTATTCCTGTCTTACCCCTAGGTTCTTCATGACATTTTTTTTCTTAGATTCCATATATATGTGTTATCATATGGTATTTGTCTTTCTCTTTCTGACTTACTTCACTCTGTATGACAGACTCTAGGTCCATCCACCTCATTACAAATAACTCAATTTCATTTCTTTTTATGGCTGAGTAATATTCCACCGTATATATGTGACACATCTTCTTTATCTATTCATCTGATGATGGACACTTAGGTTGTTTCCATCTCCTGGATATTATAAATAGAGCTGCAATGAACATTTTGTTACATGACGCTTTTTTTTTTTAACATCTTTATTGGGGTAAAATTGCCTTACAATGGTGTGTTAGTTTCTGCTTTATAACAAAGTGAATCAGTTATACATATACATATGTTCCCATATGTCTTCCCTCTTGCGTCTCCCTCCCTCCCACTCTCCCTATCCCACCCCTCCAGGCTGTCACAAAGCACTGAGCCAATATCCCTGTGCCATGCGGCTGTTTCCCACTAGCTATCTACCTTACCTTTGTTAGTGTGTATATGTCCATGACTCTCTCTCGCCCCATCACAGCTCACCCTTCCCCCTCCCCATATCCTCAAGTCCGTTCTCCAGTAGGTCTGCGTCTTTATTCCTGTCTTACCCCTAGGTTCTTCATGACATTTTTTTTCTTAAATTCCATATATATGTGTTAGCATACGGTATTTGTCTTTCTCTTTCTGACTTACTTCACTCTGTATGACAGACTCTAGGTCTAACCACCTCATGACAAATAGCGCAATTTCGTTTCTTTTTAAGGCTGAGTAATATTCCAGTGTATATATGTGCCACATCTTCTTTATCCATTCATCCGATGATGGGCACTTAGGTTGTTTCCATCTCTGGGCTATTGTAAATAGAGCTGCAATGAATAATTTGGTACATGACTCTTTTTGAATTTTGGTTTTCTCAGGGTATATGCCCAGTAGTGGGACTGCTGGGTCATATGGTAGTTCTATTTGTAGTTTTATAAGGAACCTCCATACTGTTCTCCATAGAGACTCTACCAATTCACACTCCCACCAGCAGTGCAAGAGTGTTCCCTTTTGTCCACACTGTCTCCAGCATTTATTTTTCCTAGATTTTTTGTTGATGGCCATTCTGACTGGTGTGAGATGATATCTCATTGTAGTTTTCATTTGCATTTCTCTAATGATTAATGATGTTGAGCATTCTTTCATGTGTTTGTTGGCACTCTGTATATCTTCATTGGAGAAATGTCTATTTAGGTCTTCTGCCCATTTTCGGATTGGGTTGTTTGTTTTTTTGTTATTGAGCTGATTGAGCTGCTTGTAAATTTTGGAGATTAATCCTTTGTCAGTTGCTTCATTTGCAAATATTTTCTCCCATTCAGAGGGTTGTCTTTTAGTCTTGTTTATGGTTTCCTTTGCTGTGCAAAAGCTTTGAAGTTTCATTAGGTCCCATTTGTTTATTTTTGTTTTTATTTCCATTTCTCTAAGAGGTGGGTCAAAAAGGACATTGCTGTGATTTATGTCATAGAGTGCTCTGCTTAGGTTTTCCTCTAAGAGTTTGACAGTGTCTGGCCTTACATTTAGGTCTTTAATCCGCTTTGAGTTTACTTTTGTTTATGGTGTTAGGGAGTGTTCTAATTTCATACTTTTACATGTACCTGTCCAGTTTTCCCAGGACCACTTATTGAAGAGGCTGTCCTTTCTCCACTGTACAGTCCTGCCTCCTTTATCAAAGATAAGGTGACCATATGTGCGTGGGTTTGTCTCTGGGCTTTCTGTCCTGTTCCATTGATCTATCTTTCTGTTTTTGTGCCAGTACCATACTGTCTTGATTACTGTAGCTTTGTAGTATAGTCTGCAGTCAGGGAGCCTGATCCCTCCACCTCCATTTTTCATTATCAAGATTGCTTTGGCTATTCAGGGTCTTTTGTGTTTCCATACAAATTGTGAAATTTTTTGTTCTAGTTCTGTGAAAAATGCCCGTGGTAGTTTGATAGGGATTGCATTGAATCTGTAGGTTGCTTTGGGTAATAGAGTCATTTTCACAATGTTGATTCTTCCAATCCAAAAACATGGTATATATCTCCATCTATTTGTTTCATATTTAATTTCTTTCATCAGTGTCTT